>NW_027069856.1:275080-377579 GCF_002906115.3 Quercus suber | reverse complement strand
TCTCTTGAGAAAATTCCATGCATGGTGACCGATGAGATGAATGAAGAATTGATGAGGGAATTTACAGAATTGGAAGTCAAGGATGCCTTGAATCAAATGGCTCCCCTAAAGGCACCGGGTCCGGATGGTATGCCTCCGTTGTTTTACCAACACTTTTGGGCGACGATGCAGCATGATGTTACTTCAGCCATCCTCTCATGGTTGAATTCAGGTACCCTACCCGAACCAATTAACCATACACTCATTACTCTCATTCCTAAAATAGCTAATCCTGAACATGTGTCTGAATTTCGCCCAATTAGTCTTTGTAATGTATTGTATAAGATTTATTCTAAGGTTCTAGCTAATAGGCTGAAGAAATTTTTACCTTCCCTAATAACTGAACATCAATCGGCCTTTGCTAAGGAAAGACTTATTTCAGACAATATTATGGTTGCTTTTGAGACCCTCCATCATATAAAGCAACATAATACAGGGAAGCATGGGTTTATGGCTATCAAGTTAGACATGAGTAAAGCCTATGATCGGGTGGAATGGGTGTATTTGGAGAGGCTTTTGGAGAAAATGGGTTTTTGTGATAGATGGGTTGCTCTTATGATGAGTTGTGTGAAAACGGTGTCGTACTCCATCATGGTGAATGGTCAGCCAACTGGGTTGATCCACCCTAAGAGAGGAATTAGACAAGGAGACCCACTATCTCCTTTCCTTTTCCTCTTATGTACGGAAGGACTTCATGCTCTCATAAAACATTCGGCGAGGAATGGGGATATCAAGGGCTTTTCCTTATGTAAACGAGGTCCAAAGCTAACCCACTTGTTTTTTGCAGATGATAGCTTGCTTTTCTGTAGGTCAATCCCTGAAGATTGCCATAATGTGCTGAAGATATTAGGTGATTATGAGTCTTGGTCAGGGCAAAAAATTAACAAAGAAAAGACCGCAATCTTTTTTAGTAAATCTACCACAGATGAAGCAAAATCAAGCATAAAGAACCTCTTCCAAGTCCAAGAAGTGAAGTCCTATGAGAAATATTTGGGGCTCCCCTCTTTTGTTGGCAGGGGAAAAAAGGCTAGCTTCAACTACATAAAAGAAAGGGTTTGGAGGAAACTTCAAGGATGGGAGGGTAAATTGCTATCTCAAGCCGGAAGAGAGGTTTTAATCAAAGCTGTGATCCAAGCTATCCCTACTTATGCCATGGGGTGCTTTAAATTGCCATTGGGGCTTTGTGATGACATTGAAGCAATGATTAAGAAGTATTGGTGGGGGCAAAGGGGAAATAGAAGGAAAATTCATTGGATTCGGTGGAGCGAACTAACTAAATCCAAAATGGTGGGCGGTATGGGTTTTCGCGACTTGGCTCACTTTAATGATGCCCTTTTGGCAAAACAAGCATGGCGGCTTTTGCATAACAAAGAAACCCTTTTCTACAAAGTTTTCAAAGCCAAGTTCTTCCCTAACACTTCTCTCCTAGAAGCTAAGGAAACAAGTTCGGGGTCCTATGCTTGGAAGAGTATATTGTACGGTCGTGATGTTATCCTCGATGGTGCTTGCTGGAGGGTGGGGAATGGAAAGTCCATAAAAATTTGGCAACACCATTGGCTGCCCCGAAAACACCCAACCAAGGTCCTATCTCCAATGGTGGAAACAATGGAAGAAGCCACAGTGGATTACTTAATTAATGAGGAAGCTAGAACTTGGAACATTGAAATGATAGATGGAATTTTTTCACCACAAGAAGCTGAGGAAATAAAAAACATCCCGTTGGCTAGAGAAGAAACTGAAGACTCTCTGTACTGGCCGTGGGAGCATGATGGGAGATATAGTTGCAAAACGGGCTATCGCTTCTTGAAGGAAGATGAAGTTGAATTCCGAGTGTCTGGGCACCAAGACAATGAGGAAGGGTTATGGAAAAAGGTTTGGGCCCTTGATTGCCCAAATAAAGTAAAAAATATTATTTGGAGGGCTTGCCGTAACTCTCTTCCTACAAAGTGCAATTTATTCCGGCGAACTATTATTACAGAAGAATGTTGTGATCGGTGCAAGGAAGAAAATGAAGACTTTTTGCATGCGGTGTGGAGTTGCAAAAAGCTGGATGGGGTATGGGGTGTGAATAGCTTGTGGCATTTTCGGAACCAACAGAGATTTGCAAGTTTCAGTGAGCTCTTGGCCTGGGTCTTTGATCATCACAGGAAACCGGGTCTGTTTGCCTTCAATGTCTGGTCCATTTGGCATCAAAGGAACCAGGTTCGGACTCATCAAGCCCATCGCCCCCTGCATCAAATTTCCCAGTGGGCTCTTGATAGCTTCGTTGAATTCCAAGCGCTGAAAATGGCACCACCTCCAAGTAAACCGGTGAGAAGAGCAAGGTGGAAACCTCCAGACCAGGGAGCGCTCAAAATCAACTTTGATGGCGCCATCTTCGCCGATGGAAATTGCTCAGGACTGGGAGTAGTGATCCGTGATGGGAAGGGGTTAGTTCTGGCCTCCATGGCTACTCGGGTCCCACAGCAGCTCAAACCAGAGGAGATTGAAGCTTTGGCTGCGTCTAGAGCCCTTGAGTTTGCTAGAGAGTTGGACGTTTCAGATGCAGTCTTGGAGGGTGATTCTCTAATGGTGATTTCGGCCCTGAAACAAAAAAACTTTGGACTTGCTCCGTTTGGTTTGTTGCTACAAGACTCCTTAGCATTTTCTTCAGGTTTCACAAAATTGTCCTACTCTCACACTAAGAGAGAGGGCAACACAGTAGCACATAATTTGGCAAAGTTAGCTGTTAATTTTACAAGTTGTGTAATATGGATGGAAGATGTTCCACCGGATGTAATGACTTCTTACCAGGCTGATTTAGCTGGTATTTCTTAATTTAATGTCAGTGCTGTTTTCTCAAAAAAAAAAAAAAAAAAAAAAAATCACATATAGATTCTTACATAATTTGCCAAGCAGAGTTATTCCAGCACAACTTTTTCTTTGCACTGCATTCAGTGTTTCCATTCTTGGGAACAAAATTATAGCAAGGCGCACGCACCAAACAATAAGAAGGCACATTTATTAAAATGTCAAAAGATTAAGCAATTCATCATTGCAATATCAAATATTATCAACATCAATAGCTAAATCCAAATCTTTGTTTATAAAGTAATAATAGCAATTACACATCCAAATCCCCAAAAACCAACACAAAAGGAAAACAAAAAAAGAACTTTTTTGTGTCAATACAAGAAGGGAATTACAGCTTTTCTTCCCTTGGGATAATCCTCCCCAAACTTATCCAAATACCACATATGGTTCGCACGTGCCCTAGGCACCAAATTGGCACACGTGTTGAGGAAAAAACCTAGTCCAGCAAAAGACCAAGTCATCACTGCCCAACCAAGCCATTCCACAATCTCCCCAAAATAGTTTGGACAGCTCACAAGCTCAAACAAACCTCCTCTTGGCACCCTATAACCTTTACCTTCCTTTTTCAGACTCGCCAAAACTCTATCTGACCAAATATTCACACCCATGCCACCTAAAAACACCACCAACCCAATAAAAAACCTCAACCAGAACCACCCATCACCTTCATAATCCTTATAGTGAGACACCCATCTGGCTTGTAAGTAAGCATTCAAAAGATTGAACACAAAAGCCATCATTGCCACTGAAACTGGGAAGCCGCCATTGTTGGTCTTACTCTTATTGTTGTTGTTGTGAAGGCGAAGTGGGTATATGCAAGTTCTGTGGAAATAGTGGAAAAGATAGGGGGAGATGAGAAAGAGAGATTTGGGGTTCGAAGAGTGGGACCCAAAGGGGAAGAGAAGAAGGGTGAGCCATAAAGTGGGGCTTTCCATGAGGAACCAAGCTAAAGGTGGGGACATGGTGGGACCCCAACCTGGACGGTTGTGTTTGCCATATGGGGCTTGGAGGAACCTGAGGGAGATGAAGATTGGGGGCCCTATGAGGTACAGAGTTAGGAGGCTGTAGTGAAAGAGGTTTTGATCTGATGAGACCATTGTTGTGTTTGTGACTTTGTGTTTTGTGTTTTTTGCGTCTGAGTGTGTGTGTGGAAGTGGGCTATAAATAGCTGGTTCCCGATAAAAAAAGGCGATGTGGTTGAGTTGGATTGGAATGCGCGTGTTTTTTGTGCAATTTTCTATAATTTAATGCTAATTCCTAGGTGGGGACTAAATGACTTTCTTTTCTTGTTAATTAATTAATGATTGGGGAGTAATTGGCACTTGGCAGTACCGCATTGGTAGGTTACTTCATGTGGGTAAATCTTACCCACTGCAGGAGCAATAAACCTCCATGGGAGGCAGTGGTAACAAAATAAGTCCAAACTCATTTCACCGTCCAAACTTACCCATTTTAATTGAACCCAAACTTACTAAATTATTAGTTGGATTAAATGGGCATTAACCTAATTAGACCTAATAATTATTAGGTTTTAACTAAAAACCCATTGAATCCTATTTAGCCCAAAAATAATATACCCAAATTCAACATAGCCCTTTCCATATATTAATTAAAAAAAAAAAAATACCCAACCCTCAGACAAAATTAGACTCTAATTTTCTTATTTCTGTTTCTTTAACTTTCTCGGCAACCAAACATATTCCAATTTCGTTAATATCTTTAACAAAAGCATTAAAAGATAGCTTACCAGAGTCCATTTCTAGCGGCTTCGAATCATCAAAGGAAGCATTTTCCAAACCTTGAGAGAAATTCAAGACCCAGACACGAAACGTTGTGTTCGGTTCAAGCCCGAGGAAATGCGAGGGATAGTCTGGTTAGACCAACGGTGAAGAAGAATAAGACGAAAGGTAACAAGGGAGATCAGGTGGAGGAGGAAGAGGAGGATTTGATTCTTCCTCCGGTGATGATCTCCGGCGACACCTCGAAGTTCTCGTACACGAACCGGTAGAGCCACTGGTCCGTGATTCGGATCTCGCGAATCGTGTCGGAGACACTCCGTCTCGAGCTTGAAGGCGTGCACTGGTTCGTGATGGGCGACGACGATGAACATGGACTCGTCAAGGCATCCCCAAATGTTCTCCGGCGAGTCAACAAGGTACTTGACCCGACATGCAATGCCGTAGATTCAGGTTCGGGCTAGGCTAGGGTGGATGATGAGCTTGGGGGTTTCAGAGGAGGAGGAGGAGAAAGCTTTTTTTTTTTTTGGTAATTAATGTCCCTGAGGAGACAGCAGGGCTGGTGGTAGGAGTGATGATTCTGATGCTGCTAGTGTGGGTAGTCAGCCCTAGAGTGGTGCTAACAATGGTGTAGTTCTGCACTTTCATAGAATAAAGTGGAGGAGGCTGTGGAGCCTCCGAAATTCTTCTCTTTTTGTGCATTAGTCCATCCATATGAAGTTTGCTCAGATACGCTCGTAATCCTGCTTCTGAAACCACATAAATCTGTAAAAAAGCCACTGTTAAAGAAGAACTCACCATGTCTGGCTTTACATTAGAAGATGTTCATGCAATCACCTGGGCTAAAGGAGGAATGAAGAATGTTTTTCTATGGACTTTGATCCATATAGTAGCACCAAGGTAGTCGCTATGATGAAAACTATGAGCTATTTTCCTAGAATGGTCCTAGGGAAGAGTAATCGAGGAGTACAACACTGAGGTTGACATTACTAGGCAAGATTTGGAAACAACCTAGCAGAGGGCTAAGAAGGCCTTTCTCGGCCTTTATCACTAGATGGAGGACCAAGGCGGCCTAAAAGACTAATAGGCCCACTGAAGGAGAGCAATAGGGGTGTGCAAAAACCCACCGACCCGCCAAATCCGACCCAACCCAACTCGACCCGTCGGGTGGGTCGATTTTTAAGACTTGGTGGGTTGGGTTGGGTCACAAAATTTTTTTTATAGTGGGTCGGGTTGGGTGTGAGTCATAAAATTACAAACCCGCCAAACTCAACCCAACCCGACCCGCCGGGTTGGGTCGGTTTTAAGGCTTGGTGGGTTGAGTTGGGTTACAAAAATTTTTTTTTTATAGTGGGTCGGGTTGGGCGTGGGTCATAAAATTACATATTTGATATATATTTAATAATTTTTTTTTAAATCAGCTGTAAATTTAATATATACTAATAATAATATTATATACTATAAGTGCTTATATATAATATTATATATATATATATAAAATATATACTAATAATAATAAATTTAATAATAATAATAATAATAATTTGCAAACCCATGGGTTCAACCCGACCCATGTGGGTTGGATTGGGTTGGGTTGGACTTATGTGATAGGTTGGGTTAGGTTGAATTTTTTTTTACCCACTATGGTGGGTTGGGTCAAAAAATCCCCTCAACCCGACCCAACCCGACCCATGCACACCCCTAGAGAGCAATTGGCGATGATTGTGAAGAACCTACTACCAACTTACCACAAGTACTTGTTTGCCTAATATTTTCCAATCTTCAAGGCCTTCAAAAACTCATATAGAAGATGCACTCAATAACGGGACAATAAAGATAGTAAAAAATGAAGATGTAGCAAGGCCCAATAGCCTAAGGCCTAGCACATTTCAAATAGAGCAAAAGCTAAGGTGGTCAATTCAAGTTAACGTGTCGGATTTGTGTCATGTCAAAGTAGGGATACTTAACTAAATGACTTAACTCTAATCCAATCTATTTAATAATCATGTCATAATCTTTTAACTCTAACCGGACATGTTAATGAGACGGGTTGACCTGACCCAACCTACTTGACAGGCTTAATAAAGAAGTCGTGTTAGTTTGACAATAATGTGATACAACTAATTTCAGCCAACTTAATATTAAATATAACACCCATCTAGAAATAAATATTTTTCACATCTCAAAAATAGTGCATAGACTTCAAGTCCTCAACTCACATTCAAAATAATATAGTTCAATTTCCAATTATATTAGGGTTTGATAAAGTTTTAATTTCTAATTATATTAGTAAGATTACTCACTTTTCAATTTAAATTTAAAATATAGATTGGATATAAAAGTTATTTGACAAATCTAAAATAAAATGAATATTTATTTCTTATACAAGTTAAACAGGTTGTGTTAAATGGGTCATTTTAGGTTGCTACAAATAAATTAACATGTCAAATATGTCTATTGTGGGTCATGCTAGTTGACCCTCTTATGACTTATTTCTTATCGTATTGCTTTCAGATCAACCCGTTTATGACCCAAACCTACTAAGACCTAATCCTAACCTGCAAAAACCCGTATCGAGTTCGTGTCGTGTTTCTGGGTCGAACATTGACATACTAGCAAAAGCATGATGACTGCATGACATAGGAAGGAAGCACAAAAAATCACATTGAGACTTACGTGGAAGGTTAATTCCACATATTGATTACGTGCTGTCAAAATCACATTTAGGTTCTTACATAATTTGCCAAGCAGAGTTATTCCAGCACAACTTTTTCTTTGCACTGCATTCACTGTTCCCATTATTGGGAACAAAATTATAGCAAGGCGCACGAACCAAACAATGAGAAGGCACATTTATAAAATGTAAAACATCAAAAGATTAAGCTAAAACCTATGTTGGGTTCGTGGGTTGGTCGAACATTGACATCCCTAGAAAGCATGATGACTGCATGACATAGGAAGGAAGCACAAAAAATCACATTGAGACTTATGTGGAAGGTTAATTCCACATATTGATTATGTACTGTCAAAATCACATATAGATTATGTACTCTCGGTTTCTCTCTGCTAGTGAAGGGTGGTCCAACCCTCTCCTAGAGTGTAGAACTGGTGTCCCTTCTTCGGAAGGTGTCTCTGTCCCTTAAGGTAACAAGTTTACCTTAAGGCTTTGTTGGGTTTTTTTCTCTAGGGACTCTGGGAAACAGTTAATAGATTAGGATGGAAGAACTCACGAAAAACTGGAACAGCCTGACCCTCTCGGAATGTGAAGGAGCAAACTTCCGCATTAAGGAGGAGCAGGCGAAAACGGAGTTTATTTTAGCAGCGAAATTCCTGACTAAAAGAGCTCTCAACATAGACGCCATTGCTAAGACTCTCACTCCCCTTTGGAGATCGAAAAATGGCTTCAGAATCAAAAAGGAAAGTGACCATGTGGTTTTATTTTCATTTGACGATAAGAGCGAGATGGAGAAAGTTATGGAAGCTGAGCCTTGGAGTTTTGATAAACGTCTAATGGTTTTGCAACGGTATGGTAGGGAAATGGTCGTAGGTGATATGGAGTTTAGGAAGGTGACATTCTGGGTGCAAGTTCACGATCTTCCAATCAGATTTCGGACGAAAAAGATTGCTGAACAGCTGTGTGAAGCGATTGGAGAGGTGAATGTAGGGACTGCTGAAGCGGAATCAGAGGGAGATAATTTCATGAGGGTCCGGGTTACAATAGATATCACCCAACCCTTGAGTAGGGGACGAGTGGTCTTACTTGACAACGGTAAGGAACTATGGGTACACTTCAAGTATGAGAGGCTTCCAAGCCTTTGCTTCTGGTGTGGCTGTTTGGCGCATGAAGATAGGGACTGCGAGCTGTGGGTGGAAAGTGAAGGAAGCCTCCTGCCTGAGTCACAGCAGTTCGGCCCTTGGTTAAAGGCAGCACCATTTGTTCCNGTAGAGATGAATGTGGGTGCGAATAGCTCCTTTGCTTAATGTGAGTTCATCTGTTCTCATTATGTGTTTTGCCCCCCACCACACCCCCCCCCCCCTTCCCCCCTTCTCCCCTCTCTCTCCCACCAAGCTCTTACTTTTTCCCTCCCCATGATGCACTGTATCAGTCTTGCAACTTTTTGGTCAGAATGGCTGGGAATTTACATGGTTTATTAATTCGTATATATGCCTTTTCTTTTGGTTCTAAAAAGTTCAGATAATATAATCTTGGTAACTCCATTCCTGTCTTCAAATGATCTGAATGATAAATTCAGTGGGTACATTGTTTGTATAAATTGTATCATATCTCATTTTCTTTACTCTCCATTAGATTATCATGCTCATTAATTTATGAAATTGTGCAGTATGATATCAGTATTTTGCTGATATCTTGTGCTAAAGAAGGTGGATTGGAGACAAATGGAGGTTATTGATAAAACAGTTGAAGCTGCACTAATTCTAGGAAAGATTTTGACTTTCAGCTGTCTTCAATGCTACCAGCATTTATTGCTATCTCTTGCTCTGGTCCACATGGTTTTGCATCCACAGAAACAACAAGGGACAGCATAACTGCGTATTTTTCAGCCGGAATGCTTCAATTTGTATTACGTTGTTACAATTTAGCATCTCATGTTCCTTTTTTTTCTCCCTTTTTGGTAGAACATTTTAATTGTTAATCTTTTTTATTTATAGACACACAACTTTGTATAGATTGTGCTGAGTGCAAGGGAGGCTAGAAGAGCTTCTATATATTTGAAATAAGATGCCGTTTGGTTAATTATTCTTGTCCTTTGCCTAGAATTTTGTTGCTCCTTTTCTTTCGTTTTTGGCTTAATTTCATGTTGTTGCTCTTAAGTTGCTTTTGTTAACAATTTTATTGCCATTTTGAGTTGTGGACTAGGTTGTCAGGGACATTACAGTTATATGTAGTTTGGATAAATTAATAGTCCATTTCCATGAAAGAATTTCATGGCTTTAGTGTTTTAAAGTGAAAGCACCTTTGGGTGAACATTATGAGCACCTTTAAGTCTGAATGACTGAATTGTTTTCTTTTTCTTTTTTTATTTTTAATGCTCGAATTTTCTGCGTTTGCGAGCATTTATTCGCTACAAACTTATTCGCTTAAATGTTAGGTTTATAAAAAAATGTGACTTTAAACAAATAAGTCAGCTTGTTTGTTTAAACCAAGCTTATTTGCTTAAAATCACTTCTCTTTTTTTCATCTCAACTCTAAGCAAATAAGCTCGCCGTACACTTGCACAGGATATGTCGTATGGGTTACGGATGGTGGTTACGATTATGTTGGGATTGGGCTGGCTAATTAATGTCCCTGAGGAGACAGCAGGGCTGGTGGTAGGAGTGATGATTCTGATGCTGCTAGTGTGGGTAGTCAGCCCTAGAGTGGTGCTAACAATGGTGTAGTTCTGCACTTTCATAGAATAAAGTGGAGGAGGCTGTGGAGCCTCCGAAATTCTTCTCTTTTTGTGCATTAGTCCATCCATATGAAGTTTGCTCAGATACGCTCGTAATCCTGCTTCTGAAACCACATAAATCTGTAAAAAAGCCACTGTTAAAGGAGAACTCACCATGTCTGGCTTTACATTAGAAGATGTTCATGCAATCACCTGGGCTAAAGGAGGAATGAAGAATGTTTTTCTATGGACTTTGATCCATATAGTAGCACCAAGGTAGTCGCTATGATGAAAACTATGAGCTATTTTCCTAGAATGGTCCTAGGGAAGAGTAATCGAGGAGTACAACACTGAGGTTGACATTACTAGGCAAGATTTGGAAACAACCTAGCAGAGGGCTAAGAAGGCCTTTCTCGGCCTTTATCACTAGATGGAGGACCAAGGCGGCCTAAAAGACTAATAGGCCTACCGAAGGAGAGCAATAGGGGTGTGCAGAAAACCCACCGACCCGCCAAACCCGACCCAACCCAACTCGACCCGTCGGGTTGGGTCGATTTTTAAGACTTGGTGGGTTAGGTTGGGTCACAAAAATTTTTTTTTATAGTGGGTCGGGTTGGGTGTGAGTCATAAAATTACAAACCCGCCAAACTCAACCCAACCCGACCCGCCGGGTTGGGTCGGTTTTTAAGGCTTGGTGGGTTGGGTTGGGTTACAAAAATTTTTTTTTATAGTGGGTCGGGTTGGGTGTGGGTCATAAAATTACATATTTGATATATATTTAATAATTTTTTTTTTAAATCAGCTGTAAATTTAATATATACTAATAATAATATTATATACTATAAGTGCTTATATATAATATTATATATATATATATATAAAATATATACTAATAATAATAAATTTAATAATAATAATAATAATAATTTGCAAACCCATGGGTTCAACCCGACCCATGTGGGTTGGATTGGGTTGGGTTGGGTTGGACTTATGTGATAGGTTAGGTTAGGTTGAATTTTTTTTTACCCACCATGGTGGGTTGGGTCAAAAAATCCCCTCAACCCGACCCAACCCGACCCATGCACACCCCTAGAGAGCAATTGGCGATGATTGTGAAGAACCTACTACCAACTTACCACAAGTACTTGTTTGCCTAATATTTTCCAATCTTCAAGGCCTTCAAAAACTCATATAGAAGATGCACTCAATAACGGGACAATAAAGATAGTAAAAAATGAAGATGTAGCAAGGCCCAATAGCCTAAGGCCTAGCACATTTCAAATAGAGCAAAAGCTAGGGTGGTCAATTCAAGTTAACGTGTCGGATTTGTGTCATGTCAAAGTAGGGATACTTAACTAAATGACTTAACTCTAATCCAATCTATTTAATAATCATGTCATAATCTTTTAACTCTAACCGGACATGTTAATGAGACGGGTTGACCTGACCCAACCTACTTGACAGGCTTAATAAAGAAGTCGTGTTAGTTTGACAATAATGTGATACAACTAATTTCAGCCAACTTAATATTAAATATAACACCCATCTAGAAATAAATATTTTTCACATCTCAAAAATAGTGCATAGACTTCAAGTCCTCAACTCACATTCAAAATAATATAGTTCAATTTCCAATTATATTAGGGTTTGATAAAGTTTTAATTTCTAATTATATTAGTAAGATTACTCACTTTTCAATTTAAATTTAAAATATAGATTGGATATAAAAGTTATTTGACAAATCTAAAATAAAATGAATATTTATTTCTTATACAAGTTAAACAGGTTGTGTTAAATGGGTCATTTTAGGTTGCTACAAATAAATTAACATGTCAAATATGTCTATTGTGGGTCATGCTAGTTGACCCTCTTATGACTTATTTCTTATCGTATTGCTTTCAGATCAACCCGTTTATGACCCAAACCTACTAAGACCTAATCCTAACCTGCAAAAACCCGTATCGAGTTCGTGTCGTGTTTCTGGGTCGAACATTGACATACTAGCAAAAGCATGATGACTGCATGACATAGGAAGGAAGCACAAAAAATCACATTGAGACTTACGTGGAAGGTTAATTCCACATATTGATTACGTGCTGTCAAAATCACATTTAGGTTCTTACATAATTTGCCAAGCAGAGTTATTCCAGCACAACTTTTTCTTTGCACTGCATTCACTGTTCCCATTATTGGGAACAAAATTATAGCAAGGCGCACGAACCAAACAATGAGAAGGCACATTTATAAAATGTAAAACATCAAAAGATTAAGCTAAAACCTATGTTGGGTTCGTGGGTTGGTCGAACATTGACATCCCTAGAAAGCATGATGACTGCATGACATAGGAAGGAAGCACAAAAAATCACATTGAGACTTATGTGGAAGGTTAATTCCACATATTGATTATGTACTGTCAAAATCACATATAGATTCTTACATAATTTGCCAAGCAGAGTTATTCCAGCGCAACTTTTTCTTTGCACTGCATTCAGTGTTTCCATTCTTGGGAACAAAATTATAGCAAGGCGCACGCACCAAACAATAAGAAGGCACATTTATTAAAATATCAAAAGATTAAGCAATTCATCATTGCAATATCAAATATTATCAATATCAATAGCTAAATCCAAATCTTTGTTTATAAAGTAATAATAGCAATTACACATCCAAATCTCCAAAAACCAACACAAAAGGAAAACAAAAAAAGAACTTTTTTGTGTCAATACAAGAAGGGAATTACAGCTTTTCTTCCCTTGGGATAATCCTCCCCAAACTTATCCAAATACCACATATGGTTCGCACGTGCCCTAGGCACCAAATTGGCACACGTGTTGAGGAAAAAACCTAGTCCAGCAAAAGACCAAGTCATCACTGCCCAACCAAGCCATTCCACAATCTCCCCAAAATAGTTTGGACAGCTCACAAGCTCAAACAAACCTCCTCTTGGCACCCTATAACCTTTACCTTCCTTTTTCAGACTCGCCAAAACTCTATCTGACCAAATATTCACACCCATGCCACCTAAAAACACCACCAACCCAATAAAAAACCTCAACCAGAACCACCCATCACCTTCATAATCCTTATAGTGAGACACCCATCTGGCTTGTAAGTAAGCATTCAAAAGATTGAACACAAAAGCCATCATTGCCACTGAAACTGGGAAGCCGCCATTGTTGGTCTTACTCTTATTGTTGTTGTTGTGAAGGCGAAGTGGGTATATGCAAGTTCTGTGGAAATAGTGGAAAAGATAGGGGGAGATGAGAAAGAGAGATTTGGGGTTCGAAGAGTGGGACCCAAAGGGGAAGAGAAGAAGGGTGAGCCATAAAGTGGGGCTTTCCATGAGGAACCAAGCTAAAGGTGGGGACATGGTGGGACCCCAACCTGGACGGTTGTGTTTGCCATATGGGGCTTGGAGGAACCTGAGGGAGATGAAGATTGGGGGCCCTATGAGGTACAGAGTTAGGAGGCTGTAGTGAAAGAGGTTTTGATCCGATGAGACCATTGTTGTGTTTGTGACTTTGTGTTTTGTGTTTTTTGCGTCTGAGTGTGTGTGTGAAAGTGGGCTATAAATAGCTGGTTCCCGATAAAAAAATGGCGATGTGGTTGAGTTGGATTGGAATGCGCGTGTTTTTTGTGCAATTTTCTATAATTTAATGCTAATTCCTAGGTGGGGACTAAATGACTTTCTTTTCTTGTTAATTAATTAATGATTGGGGAGTAATTGGCACTTGGCAGTACCGCATTGGTAGGTTACATCCTGTGGGTAAATCTTACCCACTGTAGGAGCAAAAAACCTCTATGAGAGGTAGGTGTAGTAAAATAAGTCCAAACTCATTTTACTGTCTAAATTTGCTCATTTTAATTGAACCCAAACCTACCAAATTATTAGTTGGATTAAATGGGTATTAACCCAATTAGACCTAATAATTATTGGGTTTTAACTAAAAACCCATTAAATCCCATTTAGCCCAAAAATAATATACCCAAATTCAACATAGCCCTTTCCATATATTAATTTAAAAAAAAAAAAAAAACCCAACCCTCAGACAAAATTAGACTCTAATTTTCTTATTTCTGTTTCTTTAACTTTCTCGGCAACCAAACATATTCCAATTTCGTTAATATCTTTAACAAAAGCATTAAAAGAGAGCTCACCAGAGTCCATTTCTAGCGGCTTCGAATCATCGAAGGAAGCATTTTCCAAACCTTGAGAGAAATTCAAGACCCAGACAACCCAGATACGAAACATTGTGTTCGGTTCAAGCCCGAGGAAATGCGAGGGATAGTCTGGTTAGACCAACGGTGAAGAAGAATAAGACGAAAGATAACAAGGGAGATCAGGTGGAGGAGGAAAAGGCAGAGGAAGAGGAGGATCTGATTCTTCCTCCGATGATGATCTTCGGCGACACCTCGAAGTTCTCGTACACGAACCGGCAGAGCCACTAGTTCGTGATTCGGATCTCGCGAATTGTGTCGGAGACACTCCGTCTCGAGCTCGAAGGCGTGCACTGGTTCGTGATGAGCGACGACGATGAACATGGACTCGTCAAGGCATCCCCAAATGTTCTCCGGCAAGTCAACAAGGTACTTGACCCGACACGCAATGCCATAGATTCAGGTCCGGGCTAGGCTAGGGTGGATGATGAGCTTGGGGGTTTCAGAGGAGGAGGAGGAGGAGAAAGCTTCTAATTTTTTTTTTTTTTTGGTTTTCGGTTCATAAATAATTGGAATTCAATTTTCAAGATTCATTTCCTTATTTTTCTAAATTTTCTTGGCAACCAAACGGTGGACATTCCTCTATTTTCCTGTTGCTATGCTGTAACTGTGTTTATGGGCATTTTGGTAATTTTGATAATTGGGTAATTTGGTAGGTTGGGGTTTACCCATTATAATTGGGTTGGGTTGGGTTTGGGTTAGCAATAATTAGTTAAATGGGTTTTAATGGGTAACTGGGTTTTATATATCCAAATCCAATTATGTCCACCCCAAACCCACCCATTTGACACCCCTAATGAGAGGGATGACCCCATAGTGCACCCATACATGAGACTCATCCCTCACAAGAGGCAGAAGTATTACTCTCAAAAACACCTAAATTTTTTCGATGTGATCTTAAACAAAGTTGCTAATACCCTCTCGAAACACCTAAATTTTTTCAATGTGATCTTAAACAAAGTTGCTAATAAAGAACAAAAGTTGTCATGGGTCTATGAGAAATATATATATAGGGGAAATTATTGTGTATTTCCAGAATACTATAAATGTGTACTCTTTCCTCTCACATAAATGGTGGGTTCCATCATGAATTTAATTAGTGGGACCCACCATTCATGTGAGAGGAGAAAGTACGCATTTATGGTATTCCGGAAATACCTAATAATTTTCCTATATATAGGGTCATGCTAACTAGTACCCTTAAGACATTAATTAACAATTCATTTTAAGAAAGTTTTGACACCACTTTTATGGGAAATGAGAAAATGTGTTAAAACATTAATTGTTTTTTTTTTTCTTTTTCCATAAAATTTTTTTTAAAATAAATTGTTAACCAATGCCCTAAAAACATTCCTTAGCATTTCCCATATATATATACTAGTTAAAGGCTCTTGCGCTGCACTGTTTTTTCATAAACTTTTAGAATATAGTATATTTTATCTTATAAACAATAAAGAAATAAATAATTATTATAATAACAAAATGAACAAATTGTATCAATATAATAACTATCAAATATAAAATGATAACACCTAAATAAAAAATTATTATTTTATAACATACCAATTGTGATTTAATGAGAATTTAGTATCTTTGGGAGATTGTTGAATACCTTTTTGTACACTATATATTTAGTGCATCCTTGTTTTTGTTTGTCATTGTTCTTTATTGAACTCTTTAGTCTTTCGGGGCTTGTTACTCGAGACAAAGCAACGTACAAAAAAGACTAAATGGATCGATTGCCTTCTTTAATAGGTCAAAGTGTACAACTTTAATTAAAGGGTCAGTTAGCCAAAGCTATTTCAATCAGGGAAAAAAATATCAAATTGTTATGAACAATTTATCATCAAATTTATATCAAGACATGCTTAATAATAAGCTAAAAAGAAGATTGTTCTTTATATCAAAGTTGAGAGGATGAAAGCAACATATCACCATTGGAACCCATGTCATAAAACAGCAAAAAAAAAAAATCATGTCTAAGCATATTTAATAATTGATTCTCAAACCATAAACATATAAATTGGATAAAATTTAAGGAAATTAGGTTTTTTTTTTTTTTTTTTTTAAAAAGACAAAAAATCACAAAACCTATTCAATTTAATGAGAACAAAATTAGTGTAAACAAATACATACATACATACATATATATACACACACACACACATTTCACATTGAAAAAGTTGATATGAACAAAAAGTCTAAAGTTAGTCAAATTTGTGGAAGTGTGAAACTAACATCTAAATCTTAAAAGAAGTAGCTTGTGAACAGAATATTCAAGGGAAAAAAAAATTCACAGTGTGTGAAGAGAAAAATAAAAGAATTTAGTGTTTTATTTAAACACTAAAAGTAGTTGTTGTTTTTATTTAGTGTTTTATTTATTTTTAAAGTAGTTGCTTTTTTTTTTTCTTTTTTTTATCGTTGATTTTTTTTTTTTTTTAAGTGTAGTAATATAAATTTTTTTTAAATAAATAAAGAGGCTTTGTCGTCTTAGCTGGGCATGTGTTGTATATATAAACTTGTTCTGTAGTGTTTTGATCCATGTTAAAATGTTTTTCCTTTTGTTTTTTGATTAAGATCTCACCGGCATATTAGTCCAGTGGTTTGCACATTTTTGCCCTTGTAATTTTTTTTTTTTTTTTTGATGAACTAAAAAGAAAAAAAGATATAATTGTTGGCATGATTCAAAACAATAAGATATAATTATAATAAGAAAATGATTAGATGACGAATTTGGATGGTAATCAAATTAAGATTTTTATCTATTATTAAAGGATAAGAATAAAAAAATTATATCTATTTTTTTTTTAAATCTATAATTTTTTTGCATTTTAATGAAACCACTTGGCACAACCACAGCTTCTAAACCCAATTTTTATTATATAGTATATGATATATATATATATATATATATTAATAGGCAAAGTTTAGATAAAATCCAATTAGATTCTTTTGGATATACACTACTGTCAATTTTTTTTAAGACATTCTCGCCTCTTCTCATGTGTGTGTTTTAAAAATACTTAATATTCTTTAAAAAAAAAATTATGTCATATGTTATAAATTACTTATTTTTAGAGTAAGTTTTATTTCTTAATTTTTGAGTCAAATGTGGGACCACATCAAAAATATTCACCTAAGCATGGCATACAAAAATCAAAGAGTTTAGAATTAATGAACATAAAAAAAAAAAAAAACCATTTTCTATATATATATATATATATATTAATAGGTAAAACTTAGATAAAATCCAATTAAATTCTATAATTGAAGTCTCATTTTGCGCATTGTGTTATAAATTATTTATTTCTAAAGAGTATTTTATTTCTTAATTGTAGAGTTAAATGTGAGACTAAAAGCGAAATTACTAGCGAAAAAAACAAAGTTGCTAATAAAGTACAAAAGTTGCCGTGGACCACATGCGAAATAAGTAGTGAAATTATGAACATAAAAACAAAAAAATTTTAAAATTGACAATTAATATTTTCTACCTAATAATATTTGTGGGTGGTCGGGATTTTCACATTTTTGAGACTTGACACCCTATACCTCACCTTAGAAGGCTCTGTCCTCTTTGGGGAGTCAAGCCCTCAAGGATTTGTATTACGAAAGGGTGGGATTGTCCCACATCGCTTAAGTAACCCTCCCACTAACACTTTATATGCCCTTGGAGCTTGTGTTAGTGTACCACTACTACACATGTAAGGTGAGGTATAGGGTGTCAAGCCTGAAAGAGGTGAAAATCCCGACCACCCACAATATTCTTATATGAATTTTTGAAGAGTTAAAAAAATATATAAGAATAACTATCAATAATATTTAAATTAGAGAACTGCTACGTCTATAATATTTTTACAACAAATCATAATTTTTTTTTTTGAGAAATCATCAACACATCATAGATACCAGTTGTTATTGGTTCAAATTTGAACCTAACACTAAGATTTTTTTTCCTCCAACAGTAACAACCAGTAACAACTTACCACTTAGGATTTGTTGTGAAAATATTGTGGACATATCATTTCTCTTTAAATTATATATGTAAGAATTATACTATACATCTTGTATATCTTTTATATATATCTATGCATATGCAAACTTACAAGTTAGGGCACGTTTGATAAACTGTAATAGACACTATAATGTAATAGATATTCATATAGCATAATTATTCGGTTGTTTGATTATGTTTTTATTACAATGAATAATTATTCCTTATGAATGACTATTCTTTAAAATGAGGAATAACTATTCCTTATCAAACGTACGGAATATCTATTCCTCCACCTTATGTAATAACTTTTTTAAAAAAATTTCTAAAAAGCCATTAGTTGCCACATCTTCAAAAGAAAAGAAAATAAATTTTTCTTATTGTTAATTATTAGCTCTATTTTGAACACCCTAAAATAAGTATATTTTAGGAAATTTGACTTAAAAAATATTTAATTAGACCTTCTTTTTATACTCTACTAAATTTGTGGATGCATATTTAGAATTCTATTCCTAAATGGTCACCAAACTAATGAATAATAATACTTATTACATTCCAACTTAATGTATTCCTTGTAATACTTATTCATATTCCCATGTAATAATCATTACAGTGTACCAAACGTGCCCTTAGTTATTCATATTCCCATGTAATAATCATTACAGTATACCAAATGTGCCATTAGTTATTTTAGCGTCATGCTACACTCACAACCACAAATTATTTTACAATATTTTTACAAATGGTTGATATAGTAAAGTTTTTATTAGTTTTTATCTAAACTCACCATTAATATCATTTTTTCACTTACCAACAACAAATCACTACATCAACAGTTTGTAAAAAATATTATAAAATAATTTGTATCTCTAGCATTATTCATTATTTTATGAAAAATACTAGAGCTACGTAACAAAATTTCACAACAGTTTTACAATATTCTTAAAAGAGCTTATTTGAGATGGACTCGCCACACATGAAATTTAAATTCTTTTAATATCAATTAAAAAATATTATCTTTCTTTAGAAAATTAAAAAATATTATGAAATTGTTGTGAATTTTTCTCATATATAATATGTGGGGTCCGTGGACCTGATAACCTCGGTCCATCATATAGCAGGCCCAAGGCCCATGCCGAGGAGCGCAAGCTATTTCTGAAGAGAAGGGGGGAAGCCTATTCTCTTGAATCCACGCCGAGGATACCTTGTCCTCGGCCTGACAAGAGTGATTTCAGGGAGGGGCTAACCCCAAAGTAAGCTGTCACTCTCGCATTTAATGCACTCAACTAACCCTCCTGGCCGCATTAATGGAGAAGTAACCCCTTGGCAGGATAACGTTGGTCAGAGTGAGCCACTTGAGTATCGATAAAGCTTCTGATGGGATGGACGACCAGAGAAAAGGCGAATGGACAACCAATTGTAGCCCAAGCCCAAAAGATATGGGTTAAAGGCCCAACGAACCCAGAACAATGAATTTGTAGAGAGTGGGCGAAAGAGCTGGGCTGGTTATGAAGCACAGAACAGTTGGCTAGGTTACGTGCAGTGATGATAACATGAACTAAAGCTCAGATAACTCCATGAATGAATGTCCGAAGAGGTGTTTTATTGAGTGAACAGTGATTACAACATTTAGAGCTACAGTAAAGCTTTTCTTTCTCTTTCGCTTTCTCTTTCTCTTTTCCCCCCTATTATCAGGGACTCTTCTTCTTTATATAGCATCCTCCCCTATCATCTCCATCGTCCACTTGTTCTTCATCTGCGTACCTACTCAAGTGCATGTCACGTCATGTGCCTACTTTAGTTCTTTGTGAGTGGTGGTAGCCGATGTTACACTGTTCAGGGGTCTTCTCCACATAAATACGGCCAGAAAAGCTGTTGCAGTGCATTAAATGCGGTGGTAGCAGCTTTTCCTTTAGATATTTTTTAATTCTGATCATTTCCGGATCCACCTAGGACCTATCATTACTGTCGGGATTGTTAGGAAGACTAGTCGGACCTTCCACACGTTCGTTTGATCAAAGCTTTTCGTAGCCGAGGAGCAAGGCATCTTCGGACCAGTGGTGACCTCTTCAGACGACACTCCCCCTCTGCTTTTGGGCTCCCTGCTTTAGATGGGCCGACCCAACCACCTATTACTTCTCGGAAATACAATAGCTCTTAACAGGGGGTTCCGGGACCATTAAGTAGTTTTGGGCTTTTTTCCCCCACAATAACTATCAATAATATTTAAATTAGAGAACTGTTACGTCTACAACATTTTTACAACAAATCATAATTTTTTTTTTTTGAGAAATCATCAACACATCATAGATACCAATTGTTATTGGTTCAAATTTGAACCTAACACTAAGATTTTTTTTCCTCCAACAGTACCAACTAGTAACAACTTGCCACTTAGGATTTGTTGTGAAAATATTGTGGACATATCATTTCTCTTTAAATTACATATGTAAGAATTATACTATACATCTTGTATATCTTTTATATATATCTATGCATATGCAAGCTTACAAGTTGGGGCACGTTTGATAGACTGTAATAGACACTATAATGTAATAGATATTCTTATAGCATAACTATTCGGTTGTTTGGTTATATTTTTATTACAATAAATAATTATTCCTTATGAATAACTATTCTTTAAAATGATGAATAACTATTCCTTATCAAACGTACGGAATATCTATTCCTTCACCTTATGTAATAACTTTTTTAAAAAAATTTCTAAAAAACCATTAGTTGCCACATCTTCAAAAAGAAAGAAAATAAATTTTTCTTATTGTTAATTATTAGCTCTATTTTGAACACCCTAAAATAAGTATATTTTAGGAAATTTGACTTAAAAAATATTTAATTAGACCTTCTTTTTATACTCTACTAAATTTGTGGATGCATATTTAGAATTCTATTCCTAAATGGTCACCAAACTAATGAATAATAATACTTATTACATTCCAACTTAATGTATTCCTTGTAATACTTATTCATATTCCCATGTAATAATCATTACAGTGTACCAAACGTGCCCTTAGTTATTCATATTCCCATGTAATAATCATTACAGTATACCAAATGTGCCATTAGTTATTTTAGCGTCATGCTACACTCACAACCACAAATTATTTTACAATATTTTTACAAATGGTTGATATAGTAAAGTTTTTATTAGTTTTTATCTAAACTCACCATTAATATCATTTTTTCACTTACCAACAACAAATCACTACATCAACAGTTTGTAAAAAATATTATAAAATAATTTGTATCTCTAGCATTATTCATTATTTTATGAAAAATACTAGAGCTACGTAACAAAATTTCACAACAGTTTTACAATATTCTTAAAAGAGCTTATTTGAGATGGACTCGCCACACATGAAATTTAAATTCTTTTAATATCAATTAAAAAATATTATCTTTCTTTAGAAAATTAAAAAATATTATGAAATTGTTGTGAATTTTTCTCATATATAATATGTGGGGTCCGTGGACCTGATAACCTCGGTCCATCATATAGCAGGCCCAAGGCCCATGCCGAGGAGCGCAAGCTATTTCTGAAGAGAAGGGGGGAAGCCTATTCTCTTGAATCCACGCCGAGGATACCTTGTCCTCGGCCTGACAAGAGTGATTTCAGGGAGGGGCTAACCCCAAAGTAAGCTGTCACTCTCGCATTTAATGCACTCAACTAACCCTCCTGATTAGTTATTTTAGCGTCATGCTACACTCACAACCACAAATTATTTTACAATATTTTTACAAATGGTTGATATAGTAAAGTTTTTATTAGTTTTTATCTGAACTCACCATTAATATCATTTTTTCACTTACCAACAACAAATCACCACATCAACAATTTGTAAAAAATATTGTAAAATAGTTTGTATCTCTAGCATTATTCATTATTTTATGAAAAATACTAGAGCTACATAACAAAATTTCACAACAGTTTTACAATATTCTTAAAAGAGTTTATTTGAGATGGACTCGCCGCACATGAAATTTAAATTCTTTTAATATCAATTAAAAAATATTATCTTTCTTTAGAAAATTAAAAAATATTATGAAATTGTTGTGAATTTTTCTCATATATAATATATCTAGCTTTATTGATGTGAATTTTTTAAGTGTTGCATTTGATAATTCGGTCTTTTTCGTGTATAGGCTTCTTACAATGGGATTAGGATTTTTTTAGAGTTTTTAGGATAATACTATCATTTGGATAAGTTGTTTCCATAAAAAGGCTGTTTCTAAAATCTTATAAATTTTTACCCATTTATTTTCAAACAATTAAAATTAATTTTGTCAAGTTATCGACATTTAAATAGATATTGATTATCATCATTATTTTGGTATTATATAAATTATATATTGACTAATGGTTATCATCATCATTATTTTGGTATTTATATAAATTATATATTGATTAATGATTATTATCATTATTTTGGTATTTATGTAAATTATTAATGATATGGTAAAGTCTAATATACTTTTATCAAATAAATGGATAGAATTTAAAATTTTCATAATAAAATTACCTTAAAAATTTTAAATGACATTAATCTTTTTATATCATTTATATACTCTTGTAAGGTGTATCTAAGCCTTGCCCAATAGTAGTAAAATTAAACTGGGTTCACTAGTGGCCTATGATAAAGAACAATCTTCGTATCTATATATATGGAGTCTTGTTAACGGGTACTTTTAGGAAAATTGTTAATTAATAAACCATTTTTAAAATGTTTTGAAACTCTTTTATGGAAAATATAATCAAAATGATTAAAATAATTTTTTCTTTTCCCATACATGCTTTGATAAATAAAAAACAGAGAGATATATAATATAGAACTCCTCTTGTTATAGATTTCTCCGGTTGGCTAAAGGATTTGCACACTGATTTGCTTCCTTGTGAAAATTTCTAAGCGTTGTTATTTGTCATCATTGCTCCAGAACAATCCTGCCATCATTAACAAAAATACTGAGACCAAAGGCAGGGGTGTTGCATGCCATGTTGACTATTGAAGAAATATAGAACTCCTCCTCTTGTTATAGATTTCTCCGGTTGGCTAAAGGATTTGCACACTGATTTGCTTCCTTGTGAAAATTTCTAAGCGTTGTTATTTGTCATCATTGCTCCAGAACAATCCTGCCATCATTAACAAAAATACTGAGACCAAAGGCAGGGGTGTTGCATGCCATGTTGACTATTGAAGATAAAGCTTTTTCTGCAGCACATCATGATAACGTGATATGCAATACATTTAGCAAACAACTTGACCAAATTGCTTCATTGACAATTTAGGTGGTTGTTATGAATAATAATAATAATAGTAATTGTAGTAAATGTCTCCTGCGTAATCCTCAATCCTCAGTAACTCTCTATTTGCTCTTATTCTTTAGTCCTTTGCTCTGGCAAGGGAATTAGGTAATTACTTCCTAGATAACCACCATATGGGTATGCATTCCCTTTTTGCTTTGTTTATTGGGTAAAAAGTTGTGATAACTTTGAGCCTATTTGGCATCAGCTTCAAATTTTAGTTTTTAGTTTTTATGTACAGCTTTTTAAAAAACTATTTTTTTCCGCTTTTTCTCACTTTATAAAATTTTTTCAAGATAAAAAATATACTTTAGTACACTTTAAGCAAAAAAATTTCAGCAAAAAAATTTCAGCAAAAAATTAATTAAGCTGTTCCCAAATGGATGTTTTCTGTCATCTTAAACGAAATTGTTTACGAATTGCCTATAGTTGTGATTAGGTAGTCACCTCCATCTTTTCTACTACCTAACTAGTACAACCATCAGAATAAATGTGCACAACTTTGTACTCGTTGGTCATATGATATTATAGAGAGCTCAATGCTCAGGGTGAAAAACTTTTATATTTTTTTCTGTTTACCAAACAGTACTGTATGAAACTAGGCAGCTAAGCTAATAACGTTAGCTTCTAAATCCATATCTGAAAATATTTTGGTCTTGCAATCCTCACAGAACTGTCTAACTTTGTGGTTCCCCTTTTGTTGATGTAAGAAAAAAACTTTTGTACTCTTTGGTAGAAGGGATCACCAAGAGGAGCATTCAGAGAGAATTACCATGCACCTGGCAAGTAAATCAATGACAGACAACGCCTATTTCTTCTCTGGTTCAATTTAGTAAATCCAGAAACTTTGCATCTGAGTAAAAAAAAATTCATCCATTGTCAAACAACATTGCTTTCAAATAACTAGATCATAATGAACCCTATTAACCTTTCCTCAATGTAATATTCATTGACTAACATAGATAATTAGATACAAAAACATAAGTGGATACAACCATATGGTGCTTGAGCTATCCCCCTTGCAATTGCTTCTGAGAACCTCGTTACAGATGTACTTGTCTTTCTGAAAAATAGTTTCCCCAAAAATTGAAGACTCTCATACAGATAGACTTAACAATCTAAACAAGTAGAAGACAGATAAAGAAAATTTACAGCTGATAGCTCTTCCAATAACATCATACAATGTAGATTTCTAATGCAGTATATAGCTAAATGTATCCTCTATCTAGGCAATAGCTCGCTCTCAGTTTTCCAACAAACGAGGCTGCTTCTGTGAGGCACGACCTTCGATTCATCCTTGATATTTATTTTGAACGTTTTCAACTCCATGTGCTTAATCTCATATAGATAGATGCGACCATCATTCTTGGAATTCCCATGCTTAAACATCATTACTTCACCATTCCTTAAACTAGCCAGGGCAACAAGTTTGAGAAAATCTGGCAAAGAATGTTTGTATTTGTGGGTAAAGAAGGATTCTTCGAGACTGTATAATTTACAGACTCTGAAAGAATACTATGTTTCTTGACCCAAACCTGTGCAGCAAAATCTTTCAAAATCCAAACATCAATTTGTATATTAGAGACATTGTACACAAAGAAAAGATATCCACCCATCTCCAACAAAGAATATCTTTTCCTGTCAATCTTCTTTCCAAGAGTTGGAAGATACGTTTTCCTTGGTGTTTCATCATTCACATCCATAGAAATAACATAATCCTTCGAACTAACATACCAATGCAAAACCTGCCCATGTATTGACACAGGGTCACTCCAGTGAAATGTATCAAGGTTAAAAGGCCGCTCATGTGGCTCCTTGAATGGACCAGGAATGCATTTCCATTTGTTATCAGAACAACCTAAGGTGAGAATCTCATATCCAAAACCATGGCATAAATGTGCACCACTTTGTAGAAGGGCTAAATCCAAGCGCCACTCCACATGTTTTATGTGGGCAACCGGAAGGGCATTGAGGGAGAATAACCTTGCACTTGGTAAGAAAATTGATGACATTTAGCTTCCCTTCAATTTTTGGATCATTAATTAGAAGCAAGCCATTGCAACTAGACCTAATCCTTCCCATTTGAGCCAAACCAAAATTATATAACTTGAAGTTAAACTCTTTTTCATCCATTCTCAATGATGTTCCTTTGAAATATGAGCGTTTCTTGACTAGTATCAGCAATTCGGCTTTACTGCGAATAAAATTTTGGGCAATGAACATTTTGCTAGAGATTATATCATGCCATGACTTGCATAAATACCTGTTCTTTTGAAGATATTCTGCTGGAATCTTTACTATGATGTTATAGATGACAAGTTCAGGAAGATTTGGCAGGGGAGTTTTTTTGTCCTTGTGGTATTTCAGGAGGCTCTTCTCTTTTGTCTTGTAGTGTGTGTAAATATCTTCAGAGTCAAAGATGACATTTTCAGGAAGATTTGCCAAAGCTTCTTCTTCTTTTTCTTTTTCATTGCAGTATTGCAGGATGTTCCCTTTCAACTCGTACCTCATTTTTGTTTCCCGTGAAAAATTGAATACTGCAATCTGATACGTACAAAGGGTGAATTTCTAAAGCAATCTTATGTAAGAAAATATAAACTGAATGCACAATTTATGCAAGTTTACAGGCTAAACTGAAGACAACTCCAATTGCACTACTAGTCTGCTAAGCAGACCCATCTGGTTCACAATGTAACAACAAAATAGACAATAGAGAACTCTCAACAAAGTGTGGACAAGCAATTAAATCTTAAGAGTACTGGTTAAGCACATTTAATAAAGGAATAGCCAATTTTTGCAAGGGTGATGCAGTCAGTGGCTTTAAGGTTATGATCCTTCTTACTTTTTCTTTTTTAGTTTGATGAATGAAAAAACTTTCCATTAGACAGTGTAAAAATTTACAACATTTACAACCAGCTTAGACACTGCAACCCCAAAACAGCACACCACCACGCCCAATAGCTACACAACTAACAAGAATAACAAACATTAGGGGGATTCTCCTTGAACAACAGAGGACCCTATTCAAAACAGAATGCTTCATCTTACACCAAAACAACCTATGTCCAATGTCGACAGCTATAGCTTGCAATAAATCTTCCTCAGATCTCACTCTCTCATTTTTATGTTTAGCATTCCAATCAAGCCAAAGATGGTAGATGGTCTCTACTCACTTTATACCCAAGCTAACTTACCAATATTCATTTTCATGGCACCAAGACCAAGACTATTGTGGGCATCAGTTGGTTTAATTGGTGAAGTACATTGTTGTCAAATTAAAGAATTAAGATCAAAATTTGCCTACATTGGGGGAAGTTAGACAAAGGTCCAGCAAACTTTATGCCAATATCCACGATCAAAATCAACTAACAATATTGAGGATTACAATTATACTCTCAAATTCTCACAAACTTATAAAACCTAAGATAACCCAAATCTCTAATACACCCTCAGCTGATCTCGCAGTAATTAACTCTCTCACTAGAAAAAAACTTTGTCTTCTAACTCTCACATGCACCAAAGCTACACCAACACCATATGAATAGAGGCTATTAGTTATTACACGCCCTTGTTTAGTTTCTTATCAATGTGAATTGCTACTTTTAATATGAATAATGCACCCCCTCACTCCATTTTATTCTAATAATCAATCTAAGATTCCAAAATCAACTAGGAAACATCTAAACTGTTCCCATATGGACTATACTTCTCCTTTAAAAAAAAAAATCACCTATGGACTATATCACAACATTAATATAAAACTGATTATTGACGACAGGAAATTTGTCGTTTTGATGGTCAGGAATGAGCTCTTCTTCTTCTTCTTATTGATGACAACTTTTTTTTTTAATTTTTATGGAGTGGTTTTTCCAGAATCATAGGAGGGTTCTACATATAACATATAGTAGTACAAATTACACCAAGCACTAACTAAAACTACTCTTGCACTCAGCAAAACAAAAACAAAAAACAAAACTACTCTGTCTAACAATACCTTGCAAGAGTATTGTAATCACGTCAGTAAACTAATATCTATATCAGTTTTTAATCTGTGAACTTTTCTTCTCTTTTTTTCCTTGAACGAAACCAAATATTGAGCAATATACTATATGTCTACATCATTCACCCAAAAAAAAAAAAAAACCCAGAAGAGAAAATTATCCAAAAGTACTTAAAGCGAGAGAGAGAGAGAGATCATACCTATGGTGAAGCAGCAAAGTGAACTGTTTTTCTTTGATACCAACTCTATTTAACACACAGGACTACGTTGTAAAATAAAAGTTTATATACGAAACAGAGTTATAGACTTATAGTTGAAGAAGAAGAACGGAACCGACCTTGTTTTAATATCCAGATTCAAATGGGCCGAGCTCAACACTATAAGGGCCCAATTCTGATTTCATCCGAAATTTTGATTTATGGTCCAGTGGGCCCACCAGTCCACTTTTCGCTTTGGCTTTTTAGAAAATGGGTGAAATATTTAGAAACAAATTTCTTTTTTTTCTTTTTTTATTGACACTTAGGATCTGTTTGAGATCCGCTTTATTTTGCTGAAACTAAATTTTTTTTACTAAACGTACTATAGAAAAAGATAAAAGTTAACTAAAATAGTATAGTGAGATCCATAGATAGTACCTAGAGATGGTATGACTTCTTTTGGGAATATACCTTGCTGGAATGGTATCTTATCCAAAAGAAGTAATAGATGGTTGGGACCATCTGATGCATGCCATGGAGCTAGGTAGTGAGATAGCCCAATCCTTATCTTTGAACCTAGAGGTAGAGGTATACAGCAAGAACAAACAAAAGGAAATTTTGTCGTGCAGCAAACATGTACTGAGCAATGGCAGTGGTCGGGGCAACCAATGTGTTGGTAAGTAGTCCTGAAGGGATGCCCGCAACAAACCAAAAACAGTTGGTGAAGCCCTAGGGGTAAAAGGGAGAAATCCCATTGAATTAGCTCACTATAAAAGGAAGAGGTAGCCATGGATAAAAGGGGGACCTAGATGGGGGGGAATTGGGGGGGGGGGGGGTGGAAGCACCTAATGGGGGAAGCCCATGGTAAGAGAGTAGTAAGTACCTAGAGAAAGGGACTCAGGAAAATGAAAGACCAAAAGGGGGAATAACCTACGGCAAGAGAGTAGTAAGAAACTAAGAGTAAAAAGAACGAAGAGAAAGAAAGAAAGAAAGTGGTAAAAAGAAGAGAGAAAGTGTGGCAGGAATAGGGGCATGCATCAATAGATTATCTTTTCCCTCCCTCTTAGCAAACCCACTCTTTGAAGTCTCCAAAAGTAATAGCTAGTAATCATTTAAGCTTATGTTCCAAAATGCACAATTTTAATAGCAAAAGCCTATGACAAGGTTGTTCAAGTTGGGGTTTGGGTTTCTTCTTGATTTACTTATTCTATGGGAAGATTCAATACTTAATTTTGATTGCAAATATATTTGATTTTTCTCATTATAACTTATATCTGCTGTATTTAGTCATTCTGGTATGACTTCTTTTGGGAATATACCTTGCTGAAATGGTATCTTATCCAAAAGAAGTAATAGATGGTTGGGACCATCTAATGCATGCCATAGAGTTAGGTAGTGAGATAGCCCAATCCTTATCTTTGAACCTAGAGGTAGAGGTATACAGCAAGAACAAACAAAAGGAAATTTTGTTGTGCAGCAAACATGTACTGAGCAATGGCAGTGGTCGAGGCAACCAATGTGTTGGTGGGTAGTCCTGAAGGGATGCACACAACAAATCAAAAACAGTTAGTGAAGCCCTAGGGGTAAAAGGGAGAAATCCCATTGAATTGGCTCACTATAAAAGGAAGAGGTAGTCATGGATAAAAGGGGGACCCGGATGGGGGGAAGCACCTAATAGGGGGAGCCCATGGTAAGAGAGTAGTAAGTACCTAGAGAAAGGGACTCAGGAAAATGAAAGACCAAAAGGGGGAACAACCTACGGCAAGAGAGTAGTAAGAAACTAAGAGTAAAAAGAACGAAGAGAAAGAAAGAAAGAAAGTGGTAAAAAGACGAGAGAAAACGTGGCAGGAATAAGGGCATGCATCAATAGATCATCTTTTCCCTCCCTCTTAGCAGACCCACTATTTGAAGTCTCCAAAAGTAATAGCTAGTAGTCATTTAGGCTTATTTTCCAAAATGCACAATTTTGATGGTAAAAGCCTATGACAGGGTTGTTTAAGTTGGGGTTTGGGTTTCTTCTTGATTTACTTATTCTATGGGAAGATTCAATACTTAATTTTGATTGCAAATATATTTGATTTTTCTCATTATAAATTATATCTGCTGTATTTAGTCATTTTACTATAGCACGTTTTTATCACGTTTGCTGTATCAATTGTCCTGCGATGGTATCTTTACTTTCTGTACTAGTTATTCTACTGTAGCACCTTTTATTATATTTACTGTGTTAGCTATTATACTAGCTAAACCTTTACTGCCAAAGCTTTCTTATTTATTTGTTATTACGTGTTTTACTTTTGACATAAACTAATTATTATCCTGCCATAAGTATATATACATATACATTGTAGCTTATGTTCTGCCATATTTTTTATATGTATATGTGAATACGTATAAATATATATACTCATATATGTATGTATATATATTTGAGAATATGCTAACCCATTTAAAATAACATTTGTTTGATCGGTATTTTCTTTGAGTTTTAGATTTGTTAATATGCAGGAAGTAGAAAAATATTTTTGTAGTAAGAAAAATGAAGAGTAGTCATTCACATTACAGAAAGTTTTACTTACTACATAGCAGACAGTTTTACTATATGGCAAACAACTTTACTGCACAGCAGAAAGTTTTGCTGCATAGCAAAAAAGTCAAACTTGTGGCAGAAACTGGAGAAAAGTTCATTCTATGGCAAAAACGTTGATCATGCGGCAGAAACTGGCAACGGTAGAAACAGAAAAGTCAATCCTGCAGCAAAAACTGGAGAAAAGTTCATTTTGTAGTAGAAATAGAGGATAAGCCCACTTTGCAGCGTTTTCCCTTAGACTTGGACTCAACATTTGCGCATAAATTGGTAGCGGCAGAATGGTACTTTGGAGCCCATTCTGCGGAGCGCCAAACCTAACCTCTTTCTTAGAAAAAACCTAGACTAAGCGTTGTCCAATAACATCAAGACGCATGTCTAAGATACAAGAAACGTAAAAAGAACCCTTGACATCGTTAATGTGCTCAACAATAGCATATCAACAATAAATGTTGTGTTTTAGCTTTTAGCTATAAATATAGATAATGAACCGACAAAAGAGCTTAATAATGAATAACTAGCATTTCGTGCATGTTTATATACTCTTCTATATTAATAAAAATATAATAAATATTTTTTTAAGCTATAAGTGTAAACATAAATAGTCATTGTTTATATATAAAATGTGCATAATAATTTTATGAATTTGTAATTTTTTGTGTACTTTTAGTTTTTTTTTTTTTATAACTTTTTTTATTAAATATATTGCTTTGATAAGGTGTTTTTTTCTTTTTCTTTTTCTTTTTCTCTTTTTAATCTAAGTATGTTTGTGTAATTGTTAGAGGGAATAGAATTTGAACATAATTTTAAATTTCAAGATTTACCTTTTGTGTCATTAATAATCTCACTAGGCAAAGCTTGTCTCTACCTCTTTCACAAAACTTTACTCCTAACTCTCACGCGTGCGCACACAAACGCAAAAACTATACCACCACTCTTTTTATAAGAAGCGACACCCCTCCTTACTTCTTTAAGTTCTTCTCTTTTCAATGTAGGACTCCCAAATTTAATATAATTAGGGCACTTCCTAATTATTTTTGTACGTGACGTGGAATTCTAAAACCAATAAAAAAAATTCTCTAAACTGCTCCTATCATGGGCTGGACTCAACAGATCACCAAGAAGAACATTCAGAGAGAGTTATCATGCAGCTGGCAAAAAAATAAATGACAGGCAGCACCTCTTTCTTCCCTAGGTCATTTAGTAAAGCCAGAAACATTGCATCTAAGTAAAGCTCTTTTTCATCCATTGTCAGCCAACATGGCTCTCAAATAAGTAGATCATAAATGAACCCTATTAACCTTTCCAAAATGTAAAATTCATTGTCTAACATAGATTATTAGATACAAAAACATAGACGGATACAACCATGGGGTGCTTAAGGCAATCCCCATAGACTATGCCCTTTGCAACCGCTGAGAAGAACCTCATTACAGATGTACTTGTTTTTGAAAAAAAAATAGGCTCCCCAAAAGTCTAAGACTCATACATTGGACTCAACTATCTAAACGAGTAGAAGACAGAGAAATGTGTGGGATTAATATCTTTTGCTTTAATACCATGTTAAATTACTAATTCTCCCAAAAGCATAAGCTGCTAGAAAATGACATTTAATAATTTAATCATAATTTTAATAGGTCTAAACTAATTTTCCAATGCAAAACCTGCCCAGATACTGACTTGAGTCTGTCACATAGTTTTCTAGGTCCAAGGGCTAGACATCTAACTCCTAGAATGGCACAGGAATGCATTATTTTCATAACAACCTAAGGTGAAAATCTCATGGTAAAAACAATCAAAATAGCACAACTTTCTACCCTTTTGTCATGAACTCATGATATTATATAAAGCTCAATGCTTAGGCCTCTGGGCGTAAAATTTGGTCTTGTAACCTCTTCAGAACTCTTTAACTTCGTAGTTCTCCTTTTGATGTAACAAAAAAAACTTTGTGCTCTTTGGAAAAAGTGATCACCAAGAAGAGAATTCAGAAAGAGTTACCGTGCACCTAGGAAAAAAAATCCATGGTACAGCACCCCTTTCTTCTCTGGGTTATTATAGTAAAGCCAGAAACATTGCATCTGAATAAAGCTCTTTTTCATTTATTGTCAACCAACATTGCTTTCAAATAAGTAGATCATAATGAACCCAATCAACCTTTCCAATATGTAATATTCATTAATTAACATAGATAATTAAATACAAAAACATAAGTTGATACAACCATATGGTTCTTGAGGCAATCCCCATAGATTTAGTATGCCCCTTGCAACCACTAAGAAGAACCTCATTACAGATGTACTTGTTTTTGTGAAAAATAGTTTCCCCAAAATTTGAAGACTCTCAAACATCAGACTTTAAGCTATTCCATTAACATCAAACAATGTAGCAATCTAATGTAGTATATACCTAGATGTATTCTCTAGGCAACAACTCACTCTTAGTTTTCCAACAAATGAGGCTGCTTCTGTGAGGCACGACCTTTGATTGACCCCTGATCTTCAATGCGAACCTTTTCAACTCCATGTGCTTAATGTCATATAGATAGATGAAACCAAAATTCGTGTTAGTCTTATGCTTAAACATGATTACTTCACCATTCCTTAAACTAGACAGGGCAACAAGTTTGCGAAAATCTGGCAAAGAATGTTTGCATTTGTTGGGTAATGAAGGAATCTTTAAAGTTGTAAAATTTACTGACTTTGCAAGAATACTATGTTTCTTGAACCAAACCTGTGCAGCAAAATCTTTCAAAATCCAAACATCAATTTGTATATTAGAGACATTGTACACGACGGAAAGATATCCACCCATCTCCAACAAAGAATATCTTTTCCTGTCAATTTCCTCTCCAAGAGTTGGAAGATACGTTTTCTTTGGTGTTTCATCATTCACATCCATAGAAATAACATATTCCTTCGAACTAACATACCAATGCAAAACCTGCCCATGTATTGTCACAGGGTCACTCCAACGAAATTTATCAAGGTTAAATGGCCGCTCAAATGGCACTTTGAATGGACCAGGAATGCATTTCCATTTGTTATCGGAACAACCTAAGGTGAAAATCTCATATCCAAAACCATCGGCATACATGTGCACCACTTTGTACTCTTTGGTAGAAGGGCTAAATCCCAGTGCTACTCCACATTTTTTATGTGGGCAACCGGAAGGGCATCGAGGGAGTTTAACCATGCACCTGGTAAGAAAATTGATGACATTTAGCTTCCCTTCAATTTTTGGATCATGAATTAGAACCAACCCATTGCAACTAGACCTAATACATCCCATTCTCATTCCAGCAAAATCAAGTTTCTCTAACTTGAAGTCAAGCTCTTTTTCATCCATTCTCAACGATATTGCTTTTAGATGCGGGTATGTCTTGACTACTATCAGCAATTCAGTAATACTGTGAATGAAATTCTGGGCAATGAACTTTTTGCTAGAGATTATTTCATGCCATAATTTGCATACACACCTATACTTTTGAAGATACTCAGCTGGAATCTTCATTATAATGTTATAGATGACAAGTTCAGGAAAATTCGGGAGGGGATTTTGTTTTTGCTTGTGGTATTCCAGGAGGTTCTTCTCTTTCATCTTGTAGTGTGTAAAAATTTCTTCAGAGTCAAAGATGGCATTTTCATAAAGAATTGCAAAAGGATTTTCTTCTTCTTCTTCTTCTTCTACTTCTTCTTCTTCTTCATTGCAGTATTGCAGGATATTCTTTTTACCTTTCAACTCGTACCTCATTTTTGTTTCTCCTGAAAAATTGAATACTGAAATCAGATATGTACATAGGGGAAATTTCTAAAAGCAATCTTATATTAGAAATATAAACTGAATGCACAATGTATGCATGTTTACAGGCAAAAGAGAAGACAACTCCAATTGCTCTACTAGTCTGCTAAGCACTAAGCAGATCCATCTGGTTCACAGTGCAACAACAAGATAGACTGGCTTACAACAATTTACTCTCAACAAAGTGTGGACAAGCAATTAAACCTTATAAGTGGTCTTTAAGCATATTTAAATAGGGAATTGGTAATTCTTGCAAGGGTGATGCAATCAGTGACTTTGAGGTTGTGATCCTTTTTTCTTCCTCTCTCTTATTTTCTTTTTGATGAATGAAAAAACTTTCGATTAGACAATGTAAGTATTTACATTTACAACCAGTACAGACACCGTAGCCCCAAAACAGCACACCACCATGCCCAATAGCTTCACAACTAACAAGAATAAAAAACAGAATGCTTAACATCTTACACCAAAGCAACCTATATCTAATGTCAGCAGCTATAGCTTGCATCAAATCTTCCTCAGATTCGGCTCTCCCATTAGAGCATTCCAATCAAGCCAAAAATGGTAGATGGTCCTAATATACCAAAGCTAACTGAGCAATAGTCATTTAAAAACTATTACCTTCCCACTTCTTAAGATCCCAATCCAGCTTTTTTTTCATGGCACCGAGACCAAGACTATTGTGGGGCAGTTGGTTCACTTGGTTGAACTGGTGTATATTGTTGTCAAATGAAAAACTCATGATTGAATCTTGCCTATATTGGTGGAAGGGGATCAGGTCAGACAAAGGTTCAGCAAACTTTATGCATATATCCACGAGCAAAATCAACAAACAATAATTAGGATTACATTTATACTCACAAATTGTCACAAATTTATAAACATAAGCTAACACCCACAGCTGATCTCACACTAATAAACTCTTGCAGTAAACAAAACTTATTCTTCTAACTCTCACACGCACCAAAGCTAACCCACCACTTATGTATAGAGGTTGTTTATTTCCTTATCGAAGTGAGACTGCCACTCTTAATATGATCAATGCACCTCCTCACTCCATAGTAGTCTACTAATCAATCTAGATTCCAAAATCAACTAGGAAACATCTAAACTATTCCCATATTGACTATACTTCTCCTTTTTTCAAAAGACCTATGGACTATATAACTAATTAATATATGTGTGTTTGTGTGTGTGATATATATATATATATATATACACATATATCATTTTTTAGCTATGCACTTTTCTTTTCTTGAACAAAATTTAATATTGATTATCGGGCAATATACTATTTCATTCATTCACCCCAAACAAACCATAAAAAAAAAAGTGAGAAAATTACCCAAAAGTACTTTAAGAGAGAGAGAAATAACATACCTATGGTGAAGTAGCAAAGTGCACGGTTTTTCTTTGATACCTACTCTGTCTTAACACACGAAGGAGATGTTGTAGAATACACCTTTATATACAAAACAGAAGAAGAAGAGAGGGAACCGACTTTATTATAAAAATTCCAATTGGGCCGAGCTGAACACAATAAAGGCCCAATTCTGATTTCTTCCAATGAATTGATTTATGGACCCGTGGGTCCACCAGCCCATTTTCTCTTTTGCTTTAAATAATAGATAAAACAAATCTCTTCTTCTTCTTAATTACACTTAATTAGTCCTTAGATAATACTACTTATTTTTCTTGATTTTCATTTTTTCAAGGTAATTCTTGATTTTCACTATCATATAACCATGGGTGGAGCTATAGCAAAAGTAGAATTTGAGGGTGCATATGGAGTTGTTAATAGGAGTAGGATTTGATAGATAATTTTAAATTTCTCAATTTACCTTTAATAGAGTTTTAACTTAAGTAAATTAACTATCTTAATAGTTAACGAGTTATCACATTAACACGTTAATTTTATGACATAAAATACATTCATACATATATAATTTGAGTCACTTGGTATAAGCATATGCCCCTATGATGCATAGATTAATTAAAAATATATGTGAATACAAAAAATATTTTAATAATAATAGTGTCAGCGATGGAGCTTGCATGTTGGCGTTAGCCTCTCTCTCTCAATAGTCGAAGTTTATTAAATGGTGTTTCACTAATTTTTATTTTAAGATTTAATTTGTTACCTTTTTAAAATTGAAGATATTATAAGGTTTAAATGAATTACAAATAAAGTTAAAGTGAAATTTTACCTAAACAATTTCTTTCTATGAGCGAATCCCAATTATATATAACTGAAAATTGAAGTTAACATATCTAGCAAAAAAAGAAAAGAAAGGAAGAAGATTTAAGTTAAAATGGTCAAAGTAGAGCGATACCCAACAAGAAGTCTCAGAGTCCCACGTCCATGTAAGAAGGTATTTTCACTTTTTCAGTTTCCACTCGGCATGAAAAGGACAGCAAAGGTATCATTCTCTCAACTCAACTAGATATAGCTTCCTCAGAATTGATCGAAAGTCTTTTGTGTGCTTCATGATATGTCTCAACGTGCGTCTTGTTTTTTATTAAACTGTCAATTACTCATATCACCACTATCTTTGGCTCTTTCCTTTCCCCTCAGCTTGTATGAAAAAAAAATCTTTGGTGGGATCCACATGTTAGTGAGACAATAGATGCATGCGCCCATCTCATAAGATAACATCTCCAGCTTGTATACTTATTTATCTATTTATATTTATAAATAAATGAGATTCCTTTTTTAGAATAAAAAATTACACAACAGCTACAATAGGAAAAAAAAAAAAAGTCTAGTGAGAATTTTAAAATAGTTTTGGATAAACTATATATTTTGTCCATATCCTTTACACAATTATGTTAATTTATTCTCTAACATTTTAGTGTCTTGTCAATTTAATCCACATCGTTATCTCTTAGAATAAAATTGCTGATGTTATAAATGGCTAAAATAAAAAATTAGTTTATTGTCACATAAAAATAAACTAATTTTTTATTTTGGTCATATTTCATGCCATTAATTTCCATTTATGAGATAATAGTATGAGCTAAATTGACACGATACTAAAAGGTTAAGAACCAAATTGATACAGATAAAAAGTTATGGACCAAATATAGTGTAAATGATATGACCAAATACGTAGTTTATCCAAAAAAATTTCATTATTACTAAGGTGGTGTTTTGTGATTGATTCACAATAGTTCGATTGAGAATTTGCTTATTTTTTGTAACTTATTTGTATAATATGATAGTGAGACAAAAAGCTAAAAACTAATTTATTTTCACACCAAAAAAAAAAAAATTTGAAACTAGGATACAAAATAATGTAAGACACACAAACAGCTGTAAATAAAATAAATAAATAAATAAAATTAACTAGCTTAAAACGCGGCTGTAGCCTTGGTTTTTTGCAGTGAAACTAGCTTGTTATCAAATGAGGAGATAAAACTTCGACAAGTTTAGGGAAAAAATTGAAGAAAAGAATGGTATCTTTAGAATTGCTTTCAACATTTTAACATTCTTTCGGTAAGATAAACCTAAAAAGAAAATTATTAAACTAGCTGAAAACAAACTGGGACCATTCTTTTAAGTTTTAAGTACATAAACAAAACTAGAAAGACGACAAATAAAAAATGATATCTTTGGGGAAAAAAAATTCTAGGGGCCTTTGCATAAAGATATCCACAAAATTCCAGGACCTTTTGCAGAAAGTCCTGCCAATAATATGGAACAACTTACACGACACGCGCACGCTCTCTGTGACTGTGATGCCCATAGTATATGAATACGACCAAAGCTAAGCTCGTCTACTAGTTTCCACTTTTCCACATTGCTTTTTTACTGTGAGCCCTGTGAAGGAGTGCGAGCTTCGTAAGAGTTAAGAAGAGCTCCTTTGTCCTTAAGGGGAGTGAGTGAGTGACGAGTGACCCGTGAATGTTGATGCGAGTTTGAAGTTTAGAAACTTAGCACGCACGGCAATTCGGTGAGCGTGTCCAATTTGGTTTTGTGAGTCGCAACCCCTAGTTACTATAATACAAATCATTTATCTTGCTTTTTATACTTTACTCTATATTATAGTATTCTACTAATTATGGTAATTATGGTATTTTTATTTCTGTAGGGTCTAATTTCTTTACGTAAACCCAAAGACAATTAATTTGTAGAGTATGGGTCGAAGAACTAGAGTTGACAAGGGGTTCACAGCAAAGGATTATCACTCTTTTTATTATTTATTGATCAGTTTCCCATACATTCCATGCCTCGTTTCAAACCCTCTCCCTCTATTATATAGCCACTCTCAACAAAAAAAAAAAAAAAAATTGAAACTAGGATACAAAATAATGTAAGACACACAAACAGCTGTAAATAAAATAAAAAAATAAATAAAATTAACTAGCTTAAAACGCGGCTGTAGCCTTGGTTTTTTGCAGTGAAACTAGCTTGTTATCAAATGAGGAGATAAAACTTCGACAAGTTTAGGGAAAAAATTGAAGAAAAGAATGGTATCTTTAGAATTGCTTTCAACATTTTAACATTCTTTCGGTAAGATAAACCTAAAAAGAAAATTATTAAACTAGCTGAAAACAAACTGGGACCATTCTTTTAAGTTTTAAGTACATAAACAAAACTAGAAAGACGACAAATAAAAAATGATATCTTTGGGGAAAAAAAAATTGTAGGGGCCTTTGCATAAAGATATCCACAAAATTCCAGGACCTTTTGCAGAAAGTCCTGCCAATAATATGGAACAACTTACACGACACGCGCACGCTCTCTGTGACTGTGATGCCCATAGTATATGAATACGACCAAAGCTAAGCTCGTCTACTAGTTTCCACTTTTCCACATTGCTTTTTTACTGTGAGCCCTGTGAAGGAGTGCGAGCTTCGTAAGAGTTAAGAAGAGCTCCTTTGTCCTTAAGGGGAGTGAGTGAGTGACGAGTGACCCGTGAATGTTGATGCGAGTTTGAAGTTTAGAAACTTAGCACGCACGGCAATTCGGTGAGCGTGTCCAATTTGGTTTTGTGAGTCGCAACCCCTAGTTACTATAATACAAATCATTTATCTTGCTTTTTATACTTTACTCTATATTATAGTATTCTACTAATTATGGTAATTATGGTATTTTTATTTCTTTTAGTTTAAACTTTAAACTTATATTGATCAGATTCTAATTATTGCTCTTTATCATTAGACCAAAACACCAATTAGTTTTTGGTATAGGTAAAGATTGAACTTAAATCTCTTATTTTACTTTTTTTTTAATACAATATAGAAATTAGATTCTATTCTAATCTAAGTAAATATGTGTGTGAAGCTTCCTCTTGAAGACTTAAACCTTAGTCTTTACCCCTCATACCCCATAAGCACTTGTACTTATGAAGTGACTATCGCACCAATGATATGCAGTTGTTTATTCAACCATTATCAATTGAGCTAACTTGAACACATTTGTGGTATAGCATTAAATATTTGATTAAATACAAGTTTTTATTTTGGCTTTTATGACAAGAGTTTTATATATTTTGCATTTCCAATAGAGATATTTAAGATTGAATTATTTTTTGAATTATTTAAGATTGAATTATTTTCATTTTAATAATAATATAAAATGAAAATAAAAACTAAAAAGCTTCTATTCCAACGTGGGTAGTCCACTTTGTGCTTCACTAACTACAACTTATTAGATGTCATATATTTTTTTAAATTATAATGTAAGTATACTAGTAAAAAATCAAACACATGACATGTTGTAGTTAGTAGAGTATAAAGTGAAGACATTTAAAAAAAAAAAATTAATAAAGAAGAATATTCAAACCTCTTTGAGTATCTAACTATTTTCTCGGGTATGTGTAGTCTCCCTATCCCACATACACCGAGTTATTACACAGAGAAATCCCTTGGGGGTGGCCCCAATGTGATGGCAAGAAGTTTCGAATCAAGAATCTCATGAATATCACGAGTCTTTAAGAATCATTAAGCCAATCCTTTGAAGTTTAAAATGGACACTCTTAGTGAGATAAATGATTGTTATTCAATAAATGAATATTTGTTTTTGTTTTTAATTAATGATATATCAATTTATAAGTATTTTATAATAAAATTTGTAGTATTTTTAGCACGACTCTTGTGAGAAAATAAGTCAAAATATGCACGGTTAGAATCTTTGATACCATGTTAGAATTAAGAAAGCCATTCTATTGTATTTAATGATGAAAACTATACACAAAACTGTTTTATATATAAAGAAATATAAACGTAAAACTTTTATATAGAAAGACATATAAATGCAATACAAATAATATGAGTGACAAATAAGTTATAATGGGCTAGAGTTTAATGATTGTACAAGAACATGCACAATCATTTTAACAAAAAACAAAATTCTTCTAAAAATAAAAACAAAAAACAAGATTCTAACCAAAAAAAAAAAAAGCAAAAAAAATAAAATAAAATAAAAAACACGCGCACGTAATTGTAATGAATTTGGGCATATAAAAAGTTATTCACAAGTATTTATTTTGTAAAGATGTACTACATCTATAAAATTTTACAACAAATTATATGTGGTAAGTTGTTATTAGTTTTAATTTGAACTTATAACTGAAATTATTTTTTTACTCACCAATAACAACCTATAACAGCCTGTCACTTAAGATTTATTGTGAAAGTGTTGTAAAAATATTGTACATGTATGGCCCCCGCACCATGTCCTATATTGGGCTTTGGACCCTGGCCTGGGTATATGGCCCATAAGGCCAATCTCCTTCTACCTGGCAGCCCACCCCTGGGCCACGTGTGCTGCAGGCCCAAGCCTTGCCTCTTCATCGTTTCTCGGCAAAACCTTCCCGAGCAGTGATAAATATTCGACTCTCGGGACGCCCCGCCCTGTACCTACCCGGCTGTGCCTCGGAGAGGCACCACTGCCGAGAACTATCGTAGAGGTGGGAACCAAGTTCCAACGCCACCCTCACCGCTTCCCACTCCCACCTGACCACCCACTTACGATCGATAATACTGGACCGCCGGTAGCACTCATTGGCAAGTAATTATGACCTCTCCACTGAACTATGGACTATAAATACAAGAAGTTTTGGGAAAAAGGGGGGCTGAAAGAAGAGTGTAAACAGCGAGAAAGAAGAGTAAGAAGGTGGCCCGGACCCCCAAGGAGAGGAAAGCGATCACATTAAGTCTTAGCGTTAGGAACGACCCAGTGTAGGAAATCCAAACCCACAATACAAGTAGGTTGTGAGTCCAAGTGAGGCCCAGCCCAGCGGGTTTCAGTTTTAAGGCGCACAATTGGCGCCGTCTGTGGGGAAATCCTATTAAGCAGTGGTTCCGCCGAGACTCGTTCACAGGAAGATGTCTGGAAGTAACGCCGAGAGCGGCTCGGCAGGGTCTTCCCGGGGCTCAACCTGGCGGGAACAGAGGCAGAAGAGACGCGAGGATCCGGTTTACGAGCAATTGGAAGAGCGATCCAGTCTTGGAGAAGGGTCGTATCAAACGGAGAGAACGGCATCCCATGCTTCCCGGCACAGGCAGCCCGACGCCAGGGATGAAGAGCTTGAGCGGCTGCGGAGGTTAGTACGAGACCTGGAGTTGGAAGCACGAAATGAGCGCCGCCGAGCCAGTCAAGACAACCGAGAGAGAAGGCCTGACGCCGAGGAGGAGAGACGCGGGGTGGGGTCGAATCAATCAGGATCCCGCCTCCACAGGGAGCGCTCGCACTCGAGGAAGTCCCGTCGCCGTCGAAACCGCTCCATGTCAGCGGAATCTCGCCGACAGCGAAATCACTCTCGGTCGTGGGAATAAGGGAATCGGGGCTCAGGTTCTCCAAAGGGACGGCCGAGGAATGCGGCCATGGATGCAATGAGCCGTGCGTTGCGCAGGGCGGCTCGGTCCCCATTCTCAGTAGACATTGAGCGAGCACCGATGCCAGACAGATTTACGCGCCCGCCGTTCAATTCTTATGGTGGGAAGACGGACCCCGTGGAGCATGTCAGCCACTATATCCAGATGATGTCTCTGCATACCCACAATGACGCTCTGATGTGCAAGGTTTTTCCCTCCAGCCTTGGTCCCACGGCCTTAAGGTGGTTCAACGGGTTGCGCAAGGGCTCCATTCACAGTTTCGCTGAGCTAATACAGGAGTTCGGTTCCCGTTTCGTGACGTGCAGCCGGGAACAGCAACCGGTGGACGCGCTGCTGTCTATGAAGATGAGGGCAGGGGAAACCCTCCGTGATTATGCTAGCCGATACTGGGAGCTCTACAACGAGATTGGCGGAGGGAACGAGAAGATTGCAACGAGCACTTTCAGAATGGGATTGCCTAACGAGTCGGGGTTGAGGGAATCATTAACTAAGAAACCTCCTGAGGATATGAGGCAGCTGATAAGGCGCATTGAGGAGTACAAGCGGTTGGAAGATGATAGAATACAAAGCAAAGGCAAGGCGCAGGTGACGGATCGTCCTCGGCAGAGCGGTGTTCAACAGAGGGCACGGGGAAATTTGAGGATTCAAGAGCCAGTAGCGCCAGTAGGGGAGGTGAACGTGACGTTCAAGGAGCCCGTGCATAAAATTGTGGATAAGATCAAGCACGAGCCGTACTTCAGGTGGCCTAACCGGATGGCTGGCGACCCCTCTAGGAGGAATCAGAACCTATACTGCACCTACCACAAAGACCGAGGGCATACTACCGAGCAGTGCCGAGTGTTAAGGGACCACCTCGGGCAGTTGGCTAAGGCAGGACACCTCAAGGATTTTGTGACGGATGCCGGGGATCGAGGAACAAGGCATGGCGCCCCACACGGAGGGAACCCCCTTCCGCCCCCTCTTGGGGTAATTGATGTAATTCACATCACCCCGAGTGGCATTTCGTCGGCAAAGGGGAGGAGGTGTTAACAATGATATCGGTAGAGGGGAGTACGGGCGTGCCGCCTCCCGCGAAGAAGACCAGACCAACCCGAGAGCCAATCGCTTTCGGCGACAGTGATTTGGAAGGAACCATTCAGCTGCACGACGACGCGTTGGTAGTCACGGCGAGGGTTGGCGGCTTCGTCGTGAAGAGAATAATGATAGACCAGGGAAGCGGAGCGGATGTTATGTACCCGGACCTATTCAGGGGGCTTGGGTTGAGGGATGAGAATCTGTCAAAGTACAACACTCCCCTGGTTGGGTTCGACGGGAAAATGGTGGCTCCCGAGGGGCAGATCTCTCTGCCCGTGAACATGGGGGGCAAGGAGGTAATGGTAAGTTTCTTCGTAGTGGCCTCATACTCCCCCTATACGGCGATTCTTGGGAGGCCATGGATACATGCAATGGGGGCTGTCCCGTCCACTCTGCACATGAGGGTCAAGTTTCATACCGATTGTGGTGTCACGGTGATACAAGGAAGTCAGCAGGCGGCCAGGCGATGTTTGATCGCCATGGTCAATTGGAAGGAGCAATCAAACCAGAAGGATCAGGCCAACCCCAAATGTTCGTCGTCGGGGACGCCCTTATAGCAATTACAGAGCCCGCCAGAGGAGGTCGCGCGCGCCGAGAGCATGCTTAAGGTAAAGGTGTTGCCGGATACGGACAAGTACTTCCAAATAGGGGAGAGCATGGAGGACCGGGAGAAAGTAGAGATGTTGTTACTCCTAATACAGAATGTGGACGTATTTGCATGGAGTCCATACGAGGTTCCCGGGGTGGACCCCGAATTCATCGTGCATAGACTTGGAGTTGACCCCTCATTCGCCCCTAAAAAGCAGAGGCCGAGGAGATCAGCCTGGGAGCACTCCGAGGCAGTAAAAGCGGAAGTTCAGAGATTGAAGCAGGCAGGAGTGATTCGGGAGATCTTCTTCCCGGATTGGTTGGCGAACACCGTGGTAGTGAAGAAGAAGAACGGCAAGTGGAGGGTCTGCGTCGATTTCACCGATCTAAACAGGGCCTGCCCAAAAGACCCTTTTCCCGTGCCCAAGATTGATCAGCTGGTGGACGCCACGTGTGGGCACCCGAGGATGAGTTTTCTGGACGCTTTCCAAGGGTATCACCAAATCGCCCTGGCGCCCGAGGATCAAGAAAAAACGGCGTTCATCTCCCCGGAGGCAAATTACCACTACACGAGGATGCCCTTCGGACTGAAGAACGCCGGGGCCACCTACCAACGAATGATGACAAGAATGTTCCGAGACAAGATAGGGCGCACGGTCGAGGTGTACATCGACGACATGGTGGTTAAGAGCAAACAGGAAGCCCTGCATATGGGGGACCTCCAGGCGGTTTTCGAGGTTCTCCGACGACACAAGTTGCGCCTTAATGCGGAGAAGTGCGCATTTGGTGTCGGGGCCGGGAAGTTCTTAGGGTACCTGATCAGTACACGGGGAATTGAGGTCAACCCCGACCAGATAGAAGCTGTGAGAAGACTGAAGCCACCGAGCAACCCGAAGGAAGTGCAAATACTAACCGGGATGCTGGCAGCCCTTAACCGGTTCATCTCAAAATTCGCAGATCGCTGCCGACCGTTCTACCAACTGCTGAAGAAATGGACTGGATTTCGGTGGAGCAAGGAGTGCGAAGAGGCCTTTGTGGATCTGAAGGTTTATTTGGCGCGAGCGCCCATGCTTACGGCACCAGAGCCAGGTGAGGATTTGTTCATGTATCTGGCGGTATCCGAGCACGCCGCGAGCGCTGTGCTACTGAGGGACAAAGGGATCCAGCAACCCGTGTACTACATCAGCAAAACTCTTGTCGACGCCGAGACGAGATACTTGCCCATGGAGAAACTCGTATTAGCCCTGATACACGCCACCAGGAAATTGCCGCACTATTTCCAAGCTCACACCGTACACGTCCTGACCGAGTACCCATTACAGTCGTTATTGAAGAGGTCGGATTTCACGGGCCGTATAGCCAAATGGGGGACTCGACTCGGTTCCTTCGACATACGGTACAGACCTCGAAGCTCGGTGAAGGGCCAGGTCCTCGCGAATTTTATTGCTGAGTTTTCGCCCAGAGAGAAGGGAGAGATGGTTTGCCAACTGGAGGCTCGACCGTGGAAGGTATTCGTAGACGGCGCGTCGAGCTCCACGGGCGCCGGTTCAGGAGTTGTTATGATCACCCCCGAAGGAATACGACTAGAACACTCGTTTAGATTGGGTTTCAGGGCGTCCAACAACGAGGCAGAATATGAGGCTTTTCTGGCCGGACTGAGGGCAGCTTCGAGCCTGGGGGCTCCGGAGATTGAGCTATATTCAGATTCGCGTCTGGTGGTTAATCAGGTGCAGGGCAGTTTTGAAACCCGAGATCCCCGGATGAAAGCATACCTAGAACAAGCAAGGCTAGTTTTGGCCCGCTTCAACACGGTGAAGGTTTTCCACATAGCCCGAACACAGAACAGACATGCTGACTCCCTAGCCACGCTGGCGTCGTCAGTAACCGAAGAGATACCACGGCAAATCAAAGTCGAGCTTATCCCGGAGCCGAGCGTCAGGGTAATGAGCGACTCGGGAACTACAGGGATCAATGCCACCGCAATCGCAGCCCCTGCCCCGTGCTGGATCGACCCCATAATCGACTTTCTGGCCGACGACCGACTGCCGAGTGACGAAAAAGAGGGCATCAGGGTCCGTAGGATGGCTCCTCGGTATTGGTTGGCGGAAGACCGGACTTTGTATCGAAGGTCCTTCGGAGGGCCGTACCTCTTGTGCTTACGCCCGGAGAAGGTGGGCGAGCTCTTGGCGGAGCTCCACTCTGGGGTGTGCGGCGGCCATGTCGGGGGACGTTCATTGGCGCACCGAGCAATGACTCAGGGGTTTTGGTGGCCTCAGATGCAGAAAGACGCCGCCGAGTATGTGCTTAAATGTGAGCGGTGTCAAAAGCACGCCCCTCTGATCCATCAGCCCGCGGGCCACCTGAACCCGATCAGCAGTCCTTGGCCTTTTGCACAATGGGGGCTGGACATCATCGGCCCGTTCCCTCGGGCGACGGTCGGCCGAAAGTTCGTTTTGGTGGCCGTCGACTATTTTACCAAGTGGGCGGAGGCGGAAGCTTTGGCCAACATACGAGATGTGGAAGTAAAGAAATTCGTATGGAAAAATATCATCACCAGGTTCGGGGTGCCGAACACTATCATATCGGACAACGGGCTACAGTTTGACAGCCGGGCGTTCCGAGACTTTTGCGGTGGTCTCGGTATCAAAAACAGGTACTCAACTCCTTCTTATCCACAGGGCAACGGTCAGGCTGAGGCCGTGAATAAGGTGATTGTGAGTGGGCTGAAGAAAAGGCTGGAGGGCGCAAAGGGAAACTGGGCCGAGGAACTTCCAAAAGTCTTGTGGGCATACCGCACCACTCCTAGACGGTCCACCGGGGAGACCCCTTTCTCTCTCACGTACGGAGCGGAAGCCGTGATCCCTACCGAGGTGAATCTATGCAGTGCGCGAGTAGCGGGGTTCGATCACGCCCAAAACGACGAAATGATGGTAGGATATTTGGATAAGGTGGAAGAGTACCGCGAAATGGTGACAATACGGCTCGCGGAATATCAGCAGAAGCTCGCCCAGAGATACAACCGAGGTGTAAGAACGAGGGAGTTTGTCGCCGGGGACTTGGTTCTCAGAAGAGCCGTGGGCAACATGCGGGACACTAGTGCCGGGAAATTGGCGCAGACATGGGAGGGACCCTACAGGGTCACAGCCGTGGCCGGCACCGGGGCTTACTTCTTGGAAGACCTAGACGAGAGACAGCTGCCCCGACCGTGGAACGTCCATAATCTCAAGAAGTACTATCATTGATGGGCGATACGCCGGGCATAAAGTTAACCGCAACCTATTGTATATGTTTTGTAGATATACTAACGATGTTTTTTTAAGCAGACCCGTATTATTCTGACCCTGATCCTCGGTTCGATCCCAATCACCGAGCAGTGGAAACCCGGACTATTCACTCTAAGGACAGAAACCTGACCCTCGGTTCGATCCCTATTACCGAGCAGGTGGAAACCTTAGCCTTTTTGTTCTAAGGACAGAAACCTGGCCCTCGGTTCGATCCCTATCACCGAGCAGGTGGAAACCTTAGCCTTTTTGTTCTAAGGACAGAAACTTGACCCTCGGTTCGATCCCTATCACCGAGCAGGTGGAAACCTTAGCCTTTTTGTTCTAAGGACAGAAACCTGGCCCTCGGTTCGATCCCTATCACCGAGCAGGTGGAAACCTTAGCCTTTTTGTTCTAAGGACAGAAACCTGGCCCTCGGTTCGATCCCTATCACCGAGCAGGTGGAAACCTTAGCCTTTTTGTTCTAAGGACAGAAACCTGGCCCTCAGTTCGATCCCTATTACCGAGCAGGTGGAAACCTTAGCCTTTTGGTTCTAATGACCGAAGCCCGACCCTCGGTTCGATCCCTATCACCGAGCGGATGGAAACCTTAGGGGTTCGAGGACAGAAGCCTGACCCTCGGTTCAATCCTACCACCGAGCAGGTGGAAACCTTGCCATGATCGGACACATCACAATAAAGAGGCAACCAACAAGAGTTCATTACTCAGTAAATACGAAAGAGCAACACGATAAACCATTCATATTAAAGCATAAAACTTAAAATTAGCGTTTTGTTGCCAAAACCCGGCAACTCGAAATAAAGAAAAGACAACATAAACAAATTATCCCGTCACCACAACCCGGTGACATAGGCAATTCCGCTCACTGAAATTCTTAAAAGAAGGAAAAATAAAAAAGGGCTGGCTTTCAACTTTAGATGTCCGCCACATGTGCGGAGGATGCGCCCTCTTGAGAGCGTTGGTCGACGTGAGGAGTTGGCGGCTGGATGTCCTCCCCGGTTCGGTCCCCGACATGGGGGTGGCTGGTCCCCTCCATGTCGGTCGGCACTGCGTGAGAGTCGATGGCATTCACCAGTTCCCTCATGCTGGAGGTCTCTTCTTCATCAATAACAAGGGGCGCGGGATTCTCAGTTTGGGGGATGCTCGGGAAAGGGATCTTGTTGCGATCCCTCAACGGAGAATCCTCGGGAATCCCCAAGGCTTGAAGAGCGGCGAACTAACCCTCCTCATATCCGAGCCTATGGGCCTGGCGAATGACCGGTTCCGCCGAATTCTCGACATCTGCGAACCCCTCGTTATACCACTTGTTTTCACAAGCCTCCAACGCCGCCTTTAAGTCAGCCAGTTGCCCTTCCAGCATGGTATTCAAGCTCTGGGCCTCCGCCAATTTGAGCTCGGTGCCGCCCAGTTGCAGTTCCAGCGCCTCGGACTTCGTTTCGCAAGAGCCTGGGCCTTTACGACTGTAGCAATTTTATTCTCTGCCTCCTCGGCTATTTTTGACTTCTCCTTCGCCGTGGCCTCGGCGACATCCTTCAGAGCCTTCTCCCGCTCAACCTCCTCGGCCAGCTCCTTCATCCTCCCGTCCACAACGTACGACATTTGCGCAGCCTGACCACACAATATTCACTTTGTAAGGTAAAAGGGAAAGTACACGTGCATAGGCAAATAGGAAGCCGAGAATCGTAAAGAGAAGTAAAATAGTTACCGCTATGGTGTGCCACTGCAAACGCCTCCCCAAAGACTCGTCCGTCGATTCCATGAAAGCGTGCAAGTCCTCGGGCAAGAGGATGCCGCACGCCAGACTCTGTGCCACACGGCCACCATAACCTTTGTCCCATACTCGGGCACGGCTATCGATGGAAGAGGCTCGCCGCCAAGTTGGAAGGAGGGTCGCCATGCTGCCGGAGCCCGGGAAGTAGACGCCAGGTCTATCCCGGTTTGAGCTACAGGTTCCCGGATGACAATACCGGCCGAGGGTTGCGGGGGCACGTTGCCCGAGCCCGTCTGAGTTTGATCGGTTGTGCGCGGCCTTTTTCGAACTCGGGTTGATGGGACAGCGGGGGGCGAAGCATCTTGGCCGGAGGTTGGTTGTCGTTGCACGGCAGGCCGGGCACTCGGGACGAAGCGGTCGATCGTCATCTTCCTCCTAGCCACCATGGTGTAGCCTTGGCCGGATCCTGTTTCAGAAGAGTCAGTTGGTTCTGCGGCTGCACCCTCCACTTCCCGAACAGGAGCCTCGGGCTCTACGGTTCTCTCGGGCTGAGCAGGAGCTTGTTGGATTTGCTCGTGGGCGCGTCTCTTACGCTCGGCAGATACGCGCTCGGCTGATTCGTCACGGATGGGCTGTCGCTCGTCTGAACAAATGAACCGGGGGCCGAGATCACGTGCCTCGCCTACGGTTAGCCCTGGGGGGAAGAAGTTCGCGTGCCGGACGTCGATGTATGAGAGGAGAGGGCTGTCAACTAGCAAAGCTTGGCTGAACGCCTGCCAAGTTGAGTAGACGGGATTGACACCGAGGATGAGGTGGGACGCTCGGAGTTGTCCGTCCGTGTGCACGAAGATTTCCGACCTGAGCACGAAGTTCAGGTCCCGAACATGTACCACTCTGATGTCCGGCCTGAATCTTTTGCTCTCTGCACGAAGGAAATAAAGGTTAACAATTACATAGCCGCACCAAAATCAACAAGACCAAAGTAAATAAAGGCTAGTCACCGACCAACGTCGCGCGGCGAAAACGCACAGGGGACCTCCTCGGCAAACCAATTGCCGCTCACCCGAACGAAATCTTTTGCCGAGTTACGATTCGAATCTGGTAGGCATGAAATAAGTCGTACCCTCACATCCCTAGTCTTTATATAATAGTCAGACTCGATATTGCCGCACAGACTATACATCTGATTAATGTCAAAATGATTTAGTTGCAACCCGTACAACTGGTTCAGCCTACTCACGCAACTCACTACCCGGTAAAAGTTGGGAAGGAGTTGGGAGGGACAAAGGCCGTAGAATCTAAGGGTGCTAAGAATTAGAGGGTTAACCGAGAACCTGAGCCCACCCTCTAGAATGGCTATCAAGGGAAAGAACACCGTGTTTTCACCACGGCGCCTCTGGATGTCGATATCGCCCATATTGCAGTAGGCAATATCTACGTCACTAGGGACATTATATGCTTCCCTAAATCTAGCCAAAGCATGTTCGGAAGAAAGGAGGTGCGAGTAACTCATTTTTCAAAGCGAGTGTTTTCTAAAGAAAATCAAGAAAAGAAATACTATGATTATCAAAGAATCGACTGAACTGGCTAAACAGAAAAAGTAAGAAGAGGGAAAGGAACTTACTGTGGGCTCTAAGGAGGAAGTGTGTTCTGGGCCAGAGGGTGAACCACGAAGGAGGGATGCTCGGCAGAGTAAGATATTGTAAAATGAGGAATGCGAAAGTGAGAATCAGTGACTAGAGGGACTATTTATAAGCGTGGGGAGTAAAATGAGAAGCATTAAATAATCCACTGGCAGGAAAACACGCGGACCGTCGCTTTAACTGCCACACGCGTAACGCCTCGGTTCACGAACCGTCAGACAGTAATGACGGATAGGCCGTCAGTCAACTCCAATCGCGTCTTTTGAGACACGCATTAATGCGCCCATCAACGACCGAGCACCGACCCTTCGACTCCCCAGACGAGTATCCACCCCCTGCGACCCTTGATTCACCCCCGAGAATGGGGAGCGAATCAAGGGGGGGCTATTGTACGGCCCCCGCACCATGTCCTATACTGGGCTTTGGACCCTGGCCTGGGTATATGGCCCATAAGGCCAATCTCCTTCTACCTAGCAGCCCACCCCCGGGCCACGCGTGCTGTAGACCCAAGCCTTGCCTCTTCATCATTTCTCGGCAAAACCTTCCCGAGCAGTGATAAATATTCGACTCTCGGGACGCCCCGCCCTGTACCTACCCGGCTGTGCCTCGGAGAGGCACCGTTGCCGAGAACTATCGTAGAGGTGGGAACCAAGTTCCAACGCCACCCTCACCGCTTCCCACTCCCACCTGACCACCCACTTACGATCGATAATACTGGACCGCCGGTAGCACTCATTGGCAAGTAATTATGACCTCTCCACTGAACTATGGACTATAAATACAAGAAGTTTTGGGAAAAAGAGGGGCTGAAAGAAGAGTGTAAACAGCGAGAAAGAAGAGTAAGAAGGTGGGTCGGACCCCCAAGGAGAGGAAAGCGATCACATTAAGTCTTAGCGTTAGGAACGACCCAGTGTAGGAAATCCAAACCTACAATACAAGTAGGTTGTGAGTCCAAGTGAGGCCCAACCCAGCGGGTTTCAGTTTTGAGGCGCACAGTACACATAACATCTTTTTTTTTAAATGAAAAAGTGTATATGTTTGTAATTGAATATGTTTGGTCACAATCTGAATGACCCTTTGTGATTAACCCTAATTAATTAATTAATTAGCCAAGTTATTAATTAATAAATTTAACATGCAAATACGTGGAAGCACAAACAAATCACCAAATACTAATTATGCAGCGGAAAAATAAATGACACGGTGATTTGTTTACGAATGGGGAAAACCCTAACGGCAAAAACCCCACCGGGTGATTTTCAGGTCACCACTCCCGAAACTCCACTATTATCAAATCAAGCGGTTACAAGAAAGGAATCTCAAGTACCTTACCAACCTACAGTTGAACCCTTACCCCAATACCCAATTGGACCTGATCTGTAGTGACAGTCTCCACCTTTGATGCACGGCTCCCAAGTACGTGACTAACCAATGCGCGGATCCAAGTACGCGACTTCAGAACACCAACTTGAGGAAGAAAGGTTGGCTGCAAAGTTCTTCAGTTCATCCACGTGATGAATAGCAGGAAGATGCTTGGTCACAAAACCCTATGGTGCAAATACACAGCAACTTCTTTATGGAATATGAACTAGGTCAAGAACCTTGTCTGTTGAGCACAATTTGCATAAACAAAGATTGCTCAATGATAATACAACTTGTGTCTACTAAAACGGCTCTTAAAATAATCCTTTTATATGTTTAGGGTTAGAAGAAAAGAAAGCCCAAAAACATATTCACGGATCCCTAGAAAATCAGATTGGAATTCTGATTTTTTAATTCTCGATAGATAGCAGGTGTCGAGGTAGCTATCGAGAGGTGTCGAGATTTAAAAATCTTGCACTTCAACTTGCTTTTTCTTGGACAGACTTGATGACTTCAACACTTGAGCTTGAAACATTGTTTCTTGAAGTATTAAAAACACCTAGAACTACCAAATTACAAGCAGAGTGCGTTTTGTCAAAGGATTAGCCAATATACATAACTAAGTGACATATGTTCTTAAACAAGTTAAAACATATATGTTCTAACAGAATATTTATTATTTTTTAACTTGTATATTAATTGCCTATTAATGATGTTAATTCTAGGCTCACTTTAATGCTGTTAAAATGTTGTTTTGACTTATTATAATCTATATATATAATAATAGGTGAAGTAGAGAGAAACTCAAATAGAATTTCAAATTAGAGTTTCAATTTTGTGCCATGTGTCATTCCAATTGTTCAATTAGAATTTGAAATTGGAGTCTAATTTTATTATACACGTGTCCAAAGTAAATAATCAGAAGAATATAATATGATTTGGGGTTGTTTTCGAGAGAACCATTGCTTTGATTCATTGTTTTTATTTATTTTTACGTAAGTTCATTGTTCTCTTGGTTCAAATTTCAAAGTGCCTAAGGAATTATAACAAGAAGCTGAATATGGAAAGTGGCCATGGGAATTGAAAATAAATTTCAAAAAATTAATTAAAAATAAAAAAAATGAAAGAATATTGCAAGATATGCACCACTTGGAAAATTTGAATTCCAATTAAAATTCATTGGACTTGGTAATGAGATGAGATGAAATTAATAACACATTAAACACTCATGCTTTGGGAATCGGTAGTACCAATCTAAATCCATTGGACTTGTTTTGTGATAATACAGCTATGAAGGATGTATAAAAACACGCACAAATTCATCTCTCTATAAAAAGAGATTGGAGATAATTTCTTTTATCAGGCATGCAACTTCAAAGGTTTTTTCTTCACACAAATGAAACTACAAAATGAGAACAACTTTGAGGGTTTTTTTTTTTTTTTTTTTTTTTATAATTTTAAATTTTTTAAGCTACGAAAATTTCAATCACCAATAGAGATTGAAGATTCAAAAGGGTGAATGGATCTTTTGGATAAACATCGTCACCAAGGTTCATCTTTTTGTGTAATATTTTCATTTAGTTTTGATTCCCTTAATTGATATAATGATGGGTTTGTGTGTATGCGCATACATTGAGTCAATATTAACATTTTTTGAAATCCTTTGGTCCTTGCTTGATGATTGACTTCTCTTGCAGATATCAATCTTGCACGAATATGGCTTTCAACCTATTTGGTGTGACCTTATTGAAAACAATATTTAGCACATGGGAAGAATATCCAATGTCAACCTTGTGAATTCTTAAACCTATTAATTAGTCCCCTTTATGGCAAACACCTCTCTCTTAGTAGCTTCATGCTGTCAATTTAGTTTCATATTACTCTATTTTGGCTTATAGTTGTGCTACTTTTGAACATTTTTTTACTTAAGTTTGATTGATGTGTCAAATGTCTCTAAAGTTTTATTTACTTAAGAACCAATTAATTGTATGGGCTTAATTACCCTTTCAATATACGCATGACTGTGACTGTAACTTGTATACAATATCAATCTATTGTGGTTCAACTCGCTTTCTTTTATACATACATATATATATATATATATACTACTATTACTACTAAGTTTTGTTAATAAAATTTATGGTTAATAATATGAATTTAGATTTAACTGAGTCTTTTAAACATGAATAAACTCATGATTAATAATATATCAATTCCCATGCAGTAGCATGGGTTACATAGTTTGACTAATAATAGAGCCAATTTGAGGGCAAAAGGCTTATTGGCAAACTAAAAAATAAATATAATTAAGCTTTTGAGAATTTAAAAAAAAAAAAAAACACATGGTGAACCATGAAACCTGCCTTCCATTTAGAAGTCAATCATAATTGACAAAAAAAAAAAAAAAAAAAAAAAAAAAAAAAAAAAAAAAACAGAAAGAGACAAGAAGTAGGGCATGTCATGATCGAATGGCAAATAGCAATGATATATAAAACAAGAATAGTGTTATTATTGTTTTATTTTTATTTTTATTTTTTATAGAGAATAGTGTTATTATTACTATTATTTTTCACGAAGTGTTATTATTTGTTAAAACAAGAATATTGTTACTCTTCTTTGGAGACTTCTCACTAGAGAGGGCTCTGACTTCTGACCATTGAGATTGGTGATAGTGCAAGCTTCCATAAAACAATAAAATTATAGAGGTTCTCATCATAAATGCACTTTGAAGGGTATCTACCACTCCTTAATTTTTTTTCTTTGTTTTCATACAAAAAATATTCCCCTAAATTGGATGAAAATTTTGAGAGAGAGAGAGATTCAACTTATATTTAAAAAATTAAACGGTCAAATATGCCATTTTAATGTCAATTTACATTATATATATATATATTTTTTTTTTTTAAATTAGCAAATGAAGGTTATAATTATCAATTATATGGCTACTCTCCTTTCCCCTCCCCCAATTTAATTTATAAAACATTAAAACAAACCCAGTTAAGAAATAAAAAGAAAATTAAAAAATTCAAATAGATGGGAGGGATATTTATTCTTGTTCTCTTACTTAATTTTAAAATTTTTCATATAAGGGGAAGAGGTAGCCATACCCTCGCCCATTTCTTTTTTAAACATGAATTGTTAGGGAGGGCAATAAAAAGATGGTTCGTCACTCAATCTCATAACAACTTTAACATGGTATCAACATCTAATTTTAATCTTGGCCAAGCTAGTCATGCACAACCACTAAACCCTTTGTACATTCACTAGAAAAAATTATAACTAGCAGCCACGTTCTAAAAATGAGATATATTATTTTATTAAGAAAAAGTTGAGACTTTTTTTTTAAAATTTATTTGAAAAAAGAAGAAGAGAATTAGAGATTAATTATTGCTAGGTTTATCTTCACTATGGAATATGTAGCACATGATGTCACCACCCCAAGTCAATCTTCCCCACTCAAATAACTTGATGTTAATTAAAAAAAAAAGAAAAGATTCAACTCCAATTTTTTACCCTTCCACTTTTACTTTTATTTTTCTTTTTGGGTTTAGCTAATGAATGCTCTAAGTACATAAGTTAAAAATTAATAGATGTTAAATTATAAATTGTAATACACACTTTTCAGAAACTAAAAAATATACATATTAATGATTCATTGTACACCCTCAAAAAAAAAAAAAAACAATTCATTGTAGTTGTATATAATTTTTTTTTATAGTTGTACACGTACACTTTTGACTCTGTTTTTTTTAAAAATGTATAAAAATATTATTGAATAATAAAATGTTAAATGCATCTTACCTACATTGCAAACAAAATCATTTCTTTCTATTTTTAATTTTATGATAAATATTTTGTTTTTGTCTTTTAATTTTGTTTAATCCCATGATTCCCATGGTATATATATATATATATATATAGAGTTAGTATCTCCAAAATTGTGTATTTCCTCTCCCCCTCTGTCTCTGTCTCTGCCTGTTTCTCTCTCTCTAGGGATTGATTAGTTATAAAGAACCCTCTCTCTAATTCAACAAACCCTCTCTCTCTCTCTCTCTCTCTCAATTTCTCGCTCTCTCTGACTAGCTAGGGTTTCGTCTCTCACTGGCAACGAAGGACACCCAAGGTACTACAATTTCTAGGGTTTTTCCTTCTCTCCACGCCCACAATTTAACAACCTTCCTTCATATTTTTTCTCTGATCGTGGAAACCTCAATTTGAATTTTCTGCAACACCGCAACAAATTTCTGCTTCCAAGCTGGATCGTCGTTCCGGCCAGAATTTCGTCGTCGATTACATTCAGGTTTTTGCTTCTCTACTTTGATTGTTTCAAAGCAAACTTTTAAACTTTTTTCATTTTTTTTTTTGGTTTTGGTTTGAAATTCGCTTTAGCTAGGGTTTAGCTGCATGTCTTTCTGAACTTTCGTGCTGTTTGGGTACACTGAGAAAATGCGTGGAATGAAATACGAAAAAGTACTTTTGAAATATTTTGGGTTTTTCTTTTTTTGGTTTGCTTGGAGTTTTGGAAAACTATAATTTGCATAGGATTAGTGTTACTTAATTGTGTTTTCCATTTTCGATTAAATAAATACTATTGTAACTATTTCATACTTAGTGCTTCACCTGAACTTAATGGTTGCTATAAAGATTCCTTTAAGTTTTTTGTTTTTGTTTTTATTTCTCACTCTTGGTTGGTTCTTTTTATTTTTGGGACGTGGAGTTTATGCAAAGTACAATGCAAATGATGCAGATAATGAGCTCGTAATTCCCGCGAGAGAATTGCGGGCATTTGGATGTTGAATGATTGTTTCCATGGATTTGAATGCCTCACCGGTACCTGAAGAAGATGAAGACACTTTTGGACAGCATATAGAAGAATACACAGCACCAGAAGAACGTATAGAGTCTGCAGTTGATATAGCACGCCGGGTACTGTTCTTTTTTATCTTTTGACTTTAACTGCCCCTTTTTCCATAGAAGAATTTTTTTGCTGTCAGTCATGATAATTGGATGGGTTTTCTCAGTTTACTTATTTTTGCTATTGATCTAAATCTAGCACTCCGGGAAGGTAGTTTGGTAATTCCATATGTATGAAGTCATTTTGTGGAGATTTTGCGTAGTTTAGATATGAGCTCTTTTCTAATGGTTTCATGTTGTTTCTAATACAAATATCTAGTACCACCACCCTATGTTGAGTGGTTACACCATCTTTTGGTATCACCCTACAATATTTACAACATCCATTTTTTCCACTTTTTAAGTAAGGATAAAATTGTTGTCCCACCCTCCCCTTTTTTTGGTGATAAATAAGTGCAATTCATAAAGGATGTACTCAGTGTACAAAGTCCCCGCTTTTGCGGGGTCTGGGAGAGGTCATGGTAGGTGGCCTTACCATATACAGAAAGTATACAATGAAAAAAGGACAACACAAGTGAAAATAAAGAACGTAGAATGTAAAGAGCAAAGTTGTAGCAGCGGCAGGGGCTTAAAGAATCTTGGAACTTAATCATAGAAAACATGGATAGAGTAAATGACTGTAATTCCCATTTGAATAGTCTTCAAAAAGAGAAACTTGAGATTTGGCAAAGATAGCTCCTCCCCCTCAAATGTGCAGTGATTTTGTTCCATCCAAATACACCACATAAGACACGTTGGAGTTGTCCTCCATACTTGTACTCGTCCACAAACTCCCTGAACTCCACCCAAAGACTCCAAAATAGCATCGACAAAAATTGGCATAACCCAAGCCAACCCGACTCGGCAAATAAAGAAAGAAAGCACACAAATTAGAAACAAGAGGACAATGCAGCAACAGATGACTAATAAGAAAGCCCCTCTTACTAGGATTATTTTTGTGATCAATAATTTGCCTAGGGCTGCATGAGACTAATGTTGTCCCACCCTTGAAGGTACCAATACTTCGTTTGAGAGTTCATAAAGGAATGGAATAAGTAAATCATAAAGGAATGAATGTATTTAAGTAATGGAAAGGAATGGAGAATAAATGAAGGGAATGGAATGAAATCAAGTAATCTTGTTTGAATGTTTTCAAATAAAGGAATGGAAGGTAAATAACCTTGTTTGGGAGTAGCATAGAGGGAAAGGAATAGAGCATTTTATGACAAAATTACTATTAGACCCTTATTTTAAAATAAAGGGCTAAATGTATAGGGGCATTTTGGGTGTTTTTGTGAAAAAATCATTAAACCTAATTTCATTCTGTTTGATTCCTCCCAATCTTGGGGAATAAAATTTGATATTTTGAGGGAATAGAGATGAATGATTGCTCTCTCCTACCATTCCAATCCCTCCATTAAAAATCCCAAACAAGGGAATGAAAGGACTATTCCAAAATAATTCACTTCCTTTCCTTTCCCTCCTCCCAAATGGAGTGTCAATGTGATTCCCTCGTTTTAAACTGAGTATTCATTAATATCAAATCATACACTAGTGCAAAGTTTAGGATATAATCTCCTAGTTCATTCCATACTCCACATCGCAACCCTAAATAAACTCCTTTAAAACCCCCCACTATCTTTTCCAACATGAACATTCAGGTCTCCTCCAATAAAAATATTTTCCTCATTCGGTAACCCTCGAATCAATTCATCCATGTCCTCCCAAAATTTATGCTTAATGGATTCCTCCAATTTTATTTGAGGATTGTATGCACTAATTATGTTAATTGTCTCTTCTCCTAGGGCAAGTTTTATTAACATAATTATACCCCTAATCCTCCTAACATGAAGAAATATTCTCTCCTTATTTCGAGTTATCAAAAAAAGATTATCTAGTAATGTATACCCTAATTTATATCATGTATGTTCAATTTTTATAGATTTCTCACCTACCCACTTAGTCTCCTGAAGACATAATATGTTTATTCTCCTCCTAATAATTGTATCTTTTGCTTCTATTAGTTTCCTGGTTGAAGAACTTATATTCCAAGTGCCTAAACAAATCCTACTCTATTGGACCTACTTTTTTACCTGCACTAGTCCACCAAAGTTATGCCTTTGTAGTGTGCCATTTACAGGGAACACCCTAGCTAACCCTTGTCTACTTTTCACTTTATATGGGGTTTGATGCAGCGCATTGTTGACTCACTAGTAGGGATGCTCCAACAAACATTTTGCTTACAGGGAATGCCCTAGCTAACCCTTGCCAACTTTTCACTGCATCCAGGGACTCATGTAGTGCATTGTTAGTAAGAGCCCAACAAGCATCTATAATGGATCCATCCATAAATAGTGACTAAATTTTATGGGAATTATACCATTCATGGAATTAAACCCCTGGAAATGCTCAGTTCCAGTGGCTGAACCACAAGTTAAATTATGCACACCATAAGAATGCAGAAGATCCTATTTATGTTTTGGCCCCCCTGTACATGGGGACTTAGAATAGGATGGTGGAAGAAATTTTCACTCTTTTCATATGCATTGATAACAAGTATAAATTTAATATTTTAGTTGTTTTAAGTTTTAACCTATCGAACTTTGTTTTTGATGAAATTGGATGCTATTACTCCTGGTTTAAGTAGTATTGTGCTCTCTCTCTCTTATACACACACACATGCATGCATGCACCAAGAGATAAGCATTGAAGTAGGTATCTGTGTGCCAGAATTTATTTATGATGGCTGATCTAGCGTGCTTCTCATGTTAGGAGCGTGATGAAAGACGCAAGCGATTGAAAAGAGAACGTCCAGATGACAGACCAGTCCATGTATCTCAACCAGTTGCATATGATCAGTTTTTTCATACAAAAAACGTTAAAATTTATGATAAAAGCAGGCTTCCCCCTGGTAAGTTCTTCTTTTGTTTTGATTTGTTTACTTTTTTTGGGAGGAGGGGGGGGGGGGATTTGCATATAGTTAATTGTCAATAGTGCAATTCTACTGTTTAGTTTGGTGGAATTGTGTTGTGTTCTACAGTAATTTTGTCATTCGTTTGGGCATAAGAGTTCCTTGGCAATTTGTTTTCTCTCTCTGTCTCTGATAGATGATAAAATTTTGAGAAGAGGGGATATGTTATGCACACAGCTCATATGGTTTTGGACCACTCAAACAACAATCTTAAGAATCTAGTTTTAAGCGCCTTAACATTTGACTCCACATTGTTGAATATTCAATTGTTTATGAATTTCGTAAACGCCCAATTACACCTGAAACTTTCTAATGTGGAATAAAAAATGAAAGTGCCAAGATCCTTGCAATTCAATTGGCATTTCCTCGTATTTTTGGTGGAGATGTTTAGGATTGAAATCTCTCTTCTCTCATTATAACTATTGATTATTGAATTATCAAAAAAATAAAGAAGCAATTGATGTGTACGTGGACCAAACTTCAGCTATAATTGAATGAAATTCTAATATTTCCAACATATATGATAATTATATTTTTATTTTTTGATGACAAACGTATATGATCATTATTTATCATGAAGTATGTATGAAATTTGTAATGTGAAACATGGGCACAGCCAGGGGGCAATTTGCCCCCTTCCCCCTCCTGCAAAATATTTAGTTAATGGTTTTTTTTTTTTTTAGATTTCCCCCCTTCTCCCTAATTATAATTTGATTTTTTTTTAATTTTAATTTTTTTGGTTTTCATATTTTTATATGAATTTATTTTATATATTTCTTGATGATATATTAATTTTTTTTACCATACTTATAATCAATACATTATTATCTCTTCTATAAGCCAAAATTCATTCAGTAAAAAAGGGAAGAAAATCTTTCCTATTCTATCAATGTCTTTTATGCTATGATTGGTTGTGGTGGGGAGATGATGGAAAAATGGGAGAAGGAAAACGAAGAGGAAAATGTAATTTTCCATTGTTTGGTTGGAGTGAGGAGGAGGAGGAAAGAAATTGGGGCGGATGAAGTTTTCCACCCGGGCCTACCATTTCTCCTTCCAAATTGGGAAGAAAAAAAGGAAAGAAAATGGCATTAAGAAGAAAAGTACAAAATTACCCCTAATTTTTTATCCTACTTTTGATAATAAGGGCATAGTAGTAATTCAATCTCTATCATTTTACTTTTGAATAAGTGTAATTTTGACTTTGAAAAAAACTAAAAAAAGGCTTATTCATGAAGATAATTTGTAACTTATAAACACAATGTAATGAACATGCTATCATTTTATGGGTTTTGACTTTTAACACTAAAATATCACTTAACATACTCGTGTGTGTGCGTACACGTGTACATGTGTGTATAAATTTTGCCTTCCTAAAAACCAAATCCTGGCTCTGCCACTGATATGAAAACTATACAATGATTGCTTAGATTACTCGTATCGGGAGGGAAAAAGCATTGCTATGGGCAGCATCTTGTTTTGGTGTGATGTGTGCCAATTTTGCATTTAGTCATAATGTGAAATATGTATATTGGAAAAAAATTATTCCATTTCTCTTGGGAACTTGAGAGTTTTTGTAGCGTTCATATGATCTAAGTGATTGTTGTTGTTGAAAGTTGGTCTTATTTGGCCATTATCTCATTTGTATTTCTCCTGACAATCTTAGGTTAGCCAAGAATCCAAAAAATAGAAAAAGAAAAGGGTCCCATATACTAAAAATACATTTTACAGATGCAAGGAATGATTTGATTTTTATCGTTTAGTTTATTTTAGAAGTTTTTTTTTTTTTGGCCTCCCATCTCCATTGCCTTTTTTAACTGTTTTGTTCTTCATATTGCAGGTTGGTTGGAATGCCCTGCTGCTGGTCAGGAAGTATGTGGTGTCATGATTCCTTCTAAGGTTCCACTTGGTGAATCCTACAATGACAATGTTCCTCCTGGTAAAAGATACTCATTTAAGCAAGTGATTCATCAACAAAGAGTTTTAGGAAGAAAAGTAAGTAATCCTAGGTTTTGAAGGTTTTTTTGTTCCCCTCACCCCTCCCCCCCACCCCCTCTCTCCCAAATCGCATCTTCTATGAAATTTTCAAAGGTGAGAGAACTCTCTTCATTTAGGAAGGGAAGAATATTGTGTTTAACTTGGAAATAGCTCTTGAACTTGGAACTTCTTGTTGAATCGCTTTATATCTCTGTCAAAACATTTGAGCATATTACATCCAGGCTGTTTTTCTTTTAACAAAAAAGAAAGAGATAAATAAAACATGCACATTCCTGTTAGAAAATAACATAAAAGAATCGTTTTTTTTTTTAAATTTTTTTTATAACTTTTTATAATAATTTTTTCGGGTGGAGGGATTTGTTTGCATGGTATCTAAGTTTTGTTCACTTATTTTTCAGCTTGGTTTGGTCATTGATTTGACAAATACTACACGTTATTATCCAGCAACGGATTTGAAGAAAGAGGGTATCAAGCATGTTAAGGTATCAGTGGATTGCAATATAGTTCCTGTTTTCTGTTTACGACTTCTAATTGAGTGATTGAATTCTTCTTCTTTTTTACTTTTGTTTTGGGTGATTTTATTATTGAATGGTTCTTATTTCTCCCCCTCAAATTGTTTTGTGGTCTAGATTCAATGCAAGGGGCGGGATTCTGTACCTGACAATGCATCTGTAAATAACTTTGTCTATGAGGTATTGTTTCTTCTTCTTCCTCCCTTTTTGTTTTTTTGGGTAATGTACCAAAGTATGAGGTATTGTTTCTTATTTTAAACATCCCTGTCTGTATCTGACTGCTATGTAGTTTAATGTATTATATATAATTCTATTGGTTTATTTTTTTTCATAAATATTTTGCTCATGCATCATTTAATGAGTTGAAACACAAGTAGTATATACATTTCTGGCATATAGCAGCAATAAGAAACAAAGGTGGTCCTTTGTTTTGCTTTTCATGTGTACATATGTGCAACAAATTTTATCTCAAGCATTAGTCATTTTTTTTTGGATGGGTGACCTTCTGGGGTGGTCCTTTGGTTTGTTTTTATGGTGCACATTTGTGCACCAAATTTTATCTCAAGCATTAATCATCTTTCTTTGGATGGGTGACCTCCTGGGTGGTACTTGTTTGTTTTTCATGTGCACTCTTTTCTTTAATTATAATAAAAATCATCTTCTCTTGGATTGTCAAATTTTCCTTATTGGAATCACCCATGGAAGACTGGCCAATGCTTTTGTCTGGAATTATTATTGTGTCCATATGGCTTAAAAATTAAGCAATTGCTTTTGAAAGCCTTATATGCGCTGTGTGTGTGTATTATATGTATATGTATGAATTCTTTATCTGTAACGTACCTTTTCTTTTCAGGTCTCACAATTCGTCGCTCGCCAGAAACACTCAAAGAAGTATATTCTTGTCCATTGTACACATGGGCATAATCGCACTGGATATATGATTGTTCATTATATTATGCGCTCACTTCAAGCTTCTGTCACCCAGGTCTGTTGTTTATTGATCTTTGAAAGTTGGATGAGCATGTTAATTGAGTTTTAATATTTTCTAAATGTGTTCTCTTTTTTTTTTTTTTTTTTTTTATTTTTTTGGGGGGGGGGGTGCTTTGACTATTCTGCAGGCAATCAAAATGTTTGCTGACGCACGTCCTCCGGGAATTTACAAACCAGACTATATTGATGCACTGTATACATTTTATCATGAAAAGAAGCCTGAGATGGTTGTTTGCCCTTCAACTCCAGAGTGGAAAAGGTCTTCTGATCTTGATCTTAATGGTGAAGCAGTGCCAGATGATGATGATGATGGAGTTTTGGCTGCTCCCTTGCATGTATGCATTGTTTTGAAAGTATTGTTTGGTGATAGTTTCTGAAATTATTTTCACTATATGATTGGTGTGATACCAATGAAAGCTGCTGCTTGTAGTGGTAAATGATAATTTTAGCCTTGAGAGTCATTAGCCTAGTTTTTTGAAAAAAAGCTAGTTTGTGCACATAAAATCAACTGCCCTAGATACACTGACAATTAGATTGTTTTCTCAAGTCAGGTCTATAATCTAGCTATAATTTACAGCTGGGGGTTAATATCCTCCTCCAACATCTTTACTTGGCCTCAGAAATGATCAAGTGATCTGATTTAAGATTTGAAGAAAAGTTCAGTTTTGCACTTTGATAAGGTTCAACATTATTTTTAGGCCTCCTCTACATAGCATAAAAATCTAATTGTTATTTAGTTACTCCTATCTGGTATAATTTTGTTGGGTTGCTCTAATAGTCCTATGCCTTGAAACTAAACAGACCTCCAGAAATAGCACAATAATATATATGTTTTGTTGAAGAATGAATTACTACTGACTACTGAGTATAAAGGGAAGTTTGGTTATTCCATGTAAAAATTTCTACAAGAAAATTGTTTCAAGTTAAAATGCTTTATTGATAAACAAACTATGGCTAGAATTTTGATGTTAAGTGTGTACATGACTGTACAGTTACTGGTTTTCTTATTGCAAGCTGTCTTATTCTTTATTGATCCACCTGTGTGGAACTTTGTTAAGGCACCCCACCCCCAAAAAAACAAATAGATTGTTATCTGAGATGACATATGTGGTAGCTACTCTTATTGATAATTTGATGGAACCAACAACAGGTTGCTTTTTTTCGTATTGGTTTTTGCATGCTCTTCATTTACCTTTACCTTATATATGCTTCTTGTTTTTTGGGTTTAACAAACCTTTTATTTGTTTCAGGAGGCCCATGAGATAGATGTAGAGATGACCAATGATGATGTATTAGGAGATGAGATACCTAGGGACCAGCAAGATGCAATGCGTCATTTCTGCTATCAAACACTTAGGTTGGGTGTTGGGGTAGGCTCTTTAAACTTCTCTCTAATTTGTCATGTCTGCAGTATCACACCATTGTATTTAAGATAGAGAAATCTTAGTTTGCATTGTTTCTCTAATTTTTATTGTAATCTTTGTTACATAATTTGATTTGCAAGTCCTATGATATTTATGTTGCTAGAGGTTCTTCCAGCACACTCACTCCAGTCTTTTAATAATTCTTTCAGATCACCTGGACATCTCTTATATAGTATTTTGCTACTTTTTTTGTTGTCTTAGCTGCTTCGTTCATATTTGTTCGAGCTTCTACAAGCACATTTATTCCATAGTGTTGTTTTAATATTTTTTTTCAGTCCATTAAGGCGTTGCTCATGTTCTTGCGATCTTGTTGTGTTGTGTTTTTCCCAATTCATGTATTTAAATGTTTAATAGCGGTTCTGACTGATTTTTCCTTTAATTTCAGGCAAGAGGAAGCACACAATTTCCAGGATCACACCCAGTTTCTCTTAACAAGTTCAGTTACCTGAATCTTTAGTAAAAGTTAATTTCTGTTGTTCTGTTCTGTTGTATTAATTAAGCATTTTGTGGCTACTTATGCCTCAATCATTGGTATGCATTCTGTGTTCAACTGTCACATTTATGAAGTAGGCAGAAGTTTGTCTTGGAAAGAATGGTTTATTGTTATTTGTCTTTTGAGTTACAAGTTTTGGTATGCAAGAGTGTTGATATGTGAAGGAGAAAACTTAGAATTAATGATGTAGGGAACAAAATCTGAGTCCAAACCACTGTAGGACAAAGTATTTGGGGAGAAATTGATAAATTAGGGTGTCTTGGTTAGAATTTTGTGGTGGAAAAGGCTGGAAAAATACTAGGTACTCGGGGTTGGAATTAGGGCAAGGAAGGGATTTGATTTGAAGGCGAAATAAAGGGGAAAATTCAAGTTCACAGGTTGCTGTTCTGGGCTTTGAATAGTAGCTCAAGAAGAGTGTGTTTTTGATAAGTGTAGCTCAAGAACAGTGTGGGTCAACCACATGTATTTTTTTCCATATTCTATTCTATCTGAAGTCATGCTCGGTCGCTTAATTCATGTCCTTTTTTACTATTACTATAAATGTTATTTTTGGTCTTTCTTTACCCTTTTTTGCCTCAACTTGTTCTTGGTGCATCAGTTGCTCTCCTTTGAACGAAGGATCCTTTCATAATAGTGTGACTAAATTTGACGTCAGTTGTCAACCCATCACAACCATCCTTTTTGAGCTTAGGACTGGCTGTGAACAAAATATATGACATTGATCCTTATTTGGCCAACTGAATCATTAAAAAAAATGTTGCATCCAAATTCCTCTTCCTTAATTCTTGTCTATTGTGTAGGACTGCAGTCATCTTTCCCTTTTTATCGGGGGCAGAGGTGAAGGTGTGGGGGAAGGGAATTAACCTTGAAATTAGGTTTAATATGATTCCCTGAATGTACTTATAAAAAAATGGATTGCCTGAATGTGACTTTGCTATTATCTTTTCATTATCCTTATATGTGGTTGTTTTGATTTGCTGCTTTTATTTAAATAGCAAAATGGACAGTTATTGCAATGTTCAAAGAAAATTAGAGAGATAAGAAGAAAAGATAGAGAATGAAGAAAGGAATGGAACTTGGAGCTTATCCTTTGAACATGACTAAACATATTGGGCCTTTCTCGAATTACTAGGATTGAGAGACTCTGGACTCACTGTTCTAGAATAACCTAATAAAAATTTAATAGACTGTCAAAAAAATTTAGAGAATACTCCTAAAACTCATGAAAACTTCGAGTTTTTTGGAAACACAGTGATAATACCAACATAAAATTTGCACAAATGTTGCAAAAGTTACATTGCTGTCACCAAGTTCAAATTGCTCATCACTACTGTACTATTTAATTAACTGGTTTTACCAAAGTCTCCTTGTGGCATGACATTTGAAACCATGTGAACCTCCTCTCTACCAGATATCATGTGTTCCCTATGGATTTAGAATTTCAAATATGGTTAAAATCAGAAGTTACAATTAGCGCAGCAGGCATTCCCTTTTTTCATGGCTGCCATCACTTTGCTTCAATAAGGAGTAGTGAATGGCTACTGTGCTAATTGTAATTTCTGATTTTAACCATGTACTAGAGTCACTGAATATTTGTGAAAAGCTGAACGCTAGTCAAACACAAGTGTGCAGTGCATGTGCTAGAGTCACTATGGTTGTTGGCATTACAGTGAATGTGGTACTAGAAACTGATTTTTACTGATTATCTAAAAGATTTTAAGAAAATAGTAGCTCTTGTTTTCTTGCATGGCATTGTAGTTTTACAGATCAGCAAGGCAACTTTCTGTTGCAGTTGATTGTAGAAGTTCTTTTCCATTCAGTGCTCCCCTTGATTGTGGTTTCATAAAGTGTCTGACTGAGTTCCATTTTATGGCATTCAGGGACAATCTGCAACTGTTAAGGCAACGTTATTATTATGCCACATGGAAAGCTGACGGGACACGATATATGATGCTAATAACTGTGGATGGATGTTACTTAATTGATAGGAATTTTAATTTTCGACGGGTCCAGATGAGGTTTCCTTGCAGAAACACGACTGATGTATGCATGCATATACCTCTGCTGTTTGAATGCTCCTTGTGTTCAATGTTAAATATATATCTTCTTTTTATTGATGAGATCCTGTCTGACATTTTCCTTTTTTTTCTTTTTTCTTTTTTGTGTGTAAGGGTTTAGCGGACAAGACTCATCACTATACATTACTTGATGGGGAAATGATAATTGATAAAATTCCCGATACAAATAAGAAAGAGAGAAGATATCTCATCTATGATATGATGGCAATAAATCAAGTTTCTATAATAGAGGTTGGATTTACAGTACTTATATTAAAAAATCATACTAAATGTCTCATTCTCATTGTGCAGGAAAACCTTTATTTCAATATTTAGGTTTTCATTATATATGATATATTGCTTGCATAAATCCCTATGCGAACTACTACTTGGTTGCCATGCTTTCTCACCCTTTGACATGATTGTTGTTCTCGAATCCTTTTTCCATAAGCACTGCTGTGTATGCAGTTCATGGCAAAGAAGATTATCAGTACCTTATGTAGTACTGATTTTATTTTTATTTTTATTTTTTTTAAATTTTTAAAAAGCCTTATCTTGTAACTTCCACCAACATGATGTGGATCAATGATCCCTCTATTTGTTTGGTTCATGTACAATATTCAGCCACCCGACATGGGGCAGCTATTATCTCCAGTACTTGGGTCTGTTATATATATTTTTGATAAGTTAGTACTTGGGTCTGTTATATGAATTCTTCCTTTAGTTTCATGGTGACCAATATTCACTGTAATATGCTTGGGAATCAGGACTTATCTCACAGCCTCTATTATATCCTTCTTATTGGTTCATCTTGAAATAAGTAACTCATACTAATAGATTGTTTTTCTGTTTGCCTACCCCTCATCTTGTCCTCAATTGGTGCCAATTTTGCTCATTTTGAATATATTCATTTTCTCAAATCATTGATTATATTGGCAATCATGCATTTACCCTTCTCCTTTTGCTTATATTCATATATTCCTTTTTCTGGTTCTGGAAAATCATATATTCTTAAATCTTCCTCTTATAAAATAATTTTCCTTAATCTTGACTTAAGATCTATCTCATTGGCTATTCTTGTAACATGCCTGCTGAAGTTTAGTTTTGAATGGATATTATAGGATTTCTTTCTGGGTCACAAAAAGAAATGATAAGTGGATAAGATATATATATTTAAACAATTGTGTCATAAGCTATTCTCCTGGATTTATATCCTCCACTGTTCTCATTATGATATATTTTGTTGTCAAGTTGTTGAAGTTTCCCATTTGGCTTAGATTTTGGAATAGACAAATGTGCTTTATTAGTAATACAGCTCACAGAATAGTCAACATTGTATTCCTGACAGTGAAATAGCCTAAGCTGTTTTTGATGCCATTTGTCCTTAATTCACTTTACTTATTTCTTTACAAGTAAAATTAAGTGCATACTTCTTCTGGATTTGTTCTTCCCCTCCACCCCCCCCCCCCTTTTTTCCCTCTCCCTCTCTGAGGAATTATGAACGCGTCAATCTTTACCAATGTAGGAATCCTTATTATAGATACGACCTTGAACCTTTTAGGGTATGTATTATTTGACTGCCAACATTCAATTATATTTTCATTGATCTCCTTTCTGCTGGCTTTTTTTTTTTATTTTTTTTTTATTTTTTATTTTTTATTTTTTTCTAAGTACTGCTGGATTGGTTGTTGATTTGGTTTAAATGTTTGTCAGGTGAGGAGGAAAGACTTTTGGTTGCTCTCTACTGTTACCAAGGTGTTAAAGGAGTTCATTCCAAAGCTTTCACATGAATCAGATGGTCTTATTTTTCAGGTTGTTGAGGATTGAAAATAGTGAAAAAAATTATGGAATTCAAACATCATTCATAATTGTCTGATTTATGAGGTTTAACTTCCCTAGAAATTATTTTTTTGGAGAAAATCTATTTGTTCAACATTATGTATTGCTCGGTGACATAAAGATAGTGATGCAGGATAGTCTAGGCTTGACCACCTAGAACAGTCCCACGCTTAACCTTATGCTTTGCCACCTGAGGGTTGTTTGGAATCACCACCAAACAAAAAAGTATTTTCATGATGAAATCTTTGATTGATAATAATAGTCTCACTACAAATAAACCATCTGGAGCTTATATAGAGCTTCCAAGAAATAAAGAGATAAAGATAACAACTAATCCTAGCTGAACCTAAACTACTAAACCAAACTAATTCAAACTTCTAATCACCATCTAAGAACATGAAATTTAACTCCCATCATAACTGAAACTAAATAAATAAAGCTTCAAATATGAAATAATCCAATGAAAATCCAAAATAAAATATTGAAATAATTTCTGTTTGTGCTCCCACATCAGATAAGCTTTCAACTATTACCTTGTATTCAGTGCAGATGACCTTTCATCTACTACTTAAGCATGTTTCTACTTAAATATTAGAAGGCCCTGAAGTCACCACCAGTACATCAGAGGTTTATAGAGACCTGAACCCTCTGAGCTAGCAAGCCCTCTCTCTGGTGCCTGCAATCTTAATGCTATGTAAAAGGCTTGTCCTTCATCATTTGGGGGAAGAGCACTGTGGTTTATACAGTCAACAAGCATTTGTACCTTTTTTTAAGTTTTTACAAAATTGATTACTGATAATTTTTTTCCAGGGTTGGGATGATCCTTATATTCCTCGCACACATGAAGGCCTCTTGAAGTGGAAATTTGCTCACATGAACTCAGTTGACTTTCTCTTCGAGGTTGTACTAACAAATTAATTAGTTTTAGCTATTGATTTGATTCTCTCTCTCTTTTCTCACTATGTTGACTCCAGGCCTTAGTATATGAAGCCACTTTTGTGTACAGGTGGATGATGATCATGAGCTTCTTTTTGTGCATGAACGAGGGAAGAAGAGACTGATGGAAGGGAGTCGGGTTGCATTCAAAGGTTAATGCATTCCACACACACCTCTCTTTTTCATTAACTCATCTTGCAAAACTATCTATTTCTGAAACAGACGTGGATTGCTCCTAAAATATTGGCACAAATGAGTACTCAGATTTCACTTATGAGATTTTTATAAATATTGACTAAATTGCACTTTACACCCTTTAAATTTGGGGTTGATTTAATTTGGGTCTCTCTAAGTTACAAAATTTTCAGTTTCACCCTCTTAACTTCTGAAACATGTTCAATGTGGTCCTTCTGTCCGTACCCATTATCTGGGATGCCATTGACCACCATAAATGATGTAGTTTAGTATTTTTCCAACATTTAATACTAAAAAGTGGCTAATAAAATTTGTTTCATTTTATTTATTTATAACTTTTCTGCCTTTTCATTTCCCTCTCCTCCCTCACCTCTCCTTCAAAGACAACAGCATAAACACACAAACACTCAAGATCCACATGTCTCAGCCCCACCTTCCTCCATATCTAGCTAACAATGACCCAACTAAATCTGTGTAGCTCTCCAGCACTATATCTCCCCTTTCCTCTTTTAAATTGTGTTCTCTTTTGTCTCTTTGGTCAAACCTATCAAAATGGAAAGAAATTTTGGCACAAGAAGTGGATGAACATTACGATGCAAGAACGAATTAGACTGGCAACTGAGAAGCACATCCAAAGCCCCATCCAATCCATCAGGCAGCTTTGTAATACCAAATCACTGTCTCTCCCAAACTAAAGAGATAGGAAAAAAATATGGGAGAAGAGGGAGAACATTGGCAGCAGTGAAAGAGAATATGGCAGCCAAATGGGTTTTGTTCAATGTTATCCTTCCCTCCAAAATGACAGTACCCCAAACTTTGATAAGTGTAGTTTGGCCTAAAAGATTTTTGAGAACAGATGGGATTTTTTTTTCTTGTTTACTTAAGCACCTAGATAAATTATATAAAAATGTAACTGTGACTGGATAATACTACCCTACCTTCAAAGAGGCTAAGAATTGGCATTGATGCTTTTTATTGTCCTGCAGGTTGAGATTTCTGTCAAATTCTTAATATCTTTGACAGCCAGTTTATTTTTCCTGTAGGTTTTGGTTGTGCATAGTTGATCTCTCCATGTACCTTGTTATGTCTCAAAAAACTTTAATCTAGCTTAATATATTGAAAACTGGAAAAGATATGAAATTCACATGATCTAACCTCTTGCTTGGTGTTAGTTATTGAAACTTCCAAGTCATGTGGCATGATTTATATCATCTCTTACCTGTTTCTGTTTTTTCTTTCTTTTAATTTTCCTATTTTTTGGATGATTAGTTAGTATTCATGATCTATTGTTTTGATTGTCTGTTTTGAATATACAGTTATGCAATTTTTAGCACCAAAAATGTAAAAAGAAGTAAAAACAACAAAGGGCTGTGATTTAACTAGAGCGATCTCATTTTTTGGATGCTTTTGTGCTGTATCTCTTATTTCCATCTGAATATCGTGGATTTCTAATCCAATTTTGAGAGTTATCTAGTAATTTTTAAGCCTGGTTATGATTTTACTATTAGGCATATTGTTGAATATGCTTTAATTTTCTGTTTAATTTCTTTATGCTTATTCTTATTTAGATATAAATATAGGTAATATATTCTCTTTGTTATAATTTCTTACATTCCCAAGGTTAAAAATCTTGCAGATGGTTCAGATCCTTCTTTATATTCGGGAAAGATTATTGAGTGTTCGTGGGATCCTGAAACTGAGGAATGGATCTTTATGCGAATCAGAACAGATAAATCAACTCCGAATGATTTCAATACTTACAGGAAGGTTGTGCTCGTCACTAAATTTTGTACAATTTCTCATTTGTATCAATTTTAGCCAACTGAACTTACTAAAGTTGCTTGCTTGTTTTAAAAACAGGTACTTCGGAGCATAAGAGACAATATCACAGAGGAAATTTTGTTGAATGAGATTCAAGAGATCCTTCGCCTGCCCATGTATGCTGATAGGATACGGAATGATAGCAAAGCCCACCATCAAACAAATCCAGCACGAAGGAGGTGATTGGGAATTGATGTTCACAATGCCTTCAAGGTTTACTGGTAATAGAAGCAGATACTGAAGTATGGCTTCGATGCCTACATGCACAAGTCATTGCAAGTTTTATTGGATTTCAGTATGTACTTGGCATCAGCAAATTGGTCCTTGAGATATGTATAATTAGCTACACTTCACGATTATCTTTTATTGTGTGCTGTGCTGGTGAGTTGTATGATCCAGTTGGTACACTTGATAGTCCTCAACATCAGGCCTGGAATTATTTCTTTCAGTTGTCCGGATCAGGAGAGTTAGGGATAGATTCACCTTGTATATTATTATCATATTCTTGTTATATGTAGTGATTGCTAAGTTTTCACAGGGTAGCCATTTTTAATAACCTCATTTCCTTGAAAAAGAAGAAATCACTATATGTGAATATCTCTTTGGGTAACTGTAATGGAGTGCACCTTTCTCCTAACTCTTTTTATTTAGTAGTATCTAATGGAGTCAGTCACTATATGCAGTGGTTCCTTCATAGCAAGTGGGCTCCACAGAAGCTTGGGGCCATGTGCTGTGACGGAGCCAATGCATACTGCAGCTCCATAAGATAAATTTCCCTTTTCATATATAACGAGTTTAGAGTTGGAGCAATTTTTACAAAATATTTTACAATTGTCAATTGTCGAGCTGACAAAGTTAGGGTTATAAAAGGGCAAAAACAATGAACTTGGATTATTGGGCTTCCATTTGTTATACATTTTGAAAGTATTTTTATGTGTTTCAGTCCTGAAAGTATTTCTATTTGTTTTGAGTCCGTGAAGTTTTAATTTTAACCGTGTACTGTAGTTTCTATAAGAATGTAGCTGGTTTTTGTATATATATTTTTGTAGTACTAAGATGACATGAGACCAAGAGTTTTGTAGATCGATCAGGGTTCAAATCCAACATTCTATTTCTATTACTAAAGCTTCAAATGATTTACATTAGTAAGATAGTTTATTTCATTTTAAAAATTATTCCATTGAAAAATAAACGTGTTCAACCATCTATATCTATTACCAAGTTTCAAATAATTTATAAATAATTAAGATAGTTTATTTTAGATAAAAATTTATTACTTAATTCAAGAAATTTAAATGTTACTCAAATTAAAATTTTAGATTTCAGAAGTTTTTTTAATTTTAAAGTAGGTTAAATAATGGGTACAATTTCTTTGGTTCGTTAGGCTCTCTAATTAAATATGCGTTGCTTAATGGAGTACAAATGGCGTCAATTTTTTTTTTTTTTTTTGAGCCAACAAATGGGATCAATTTTATTCAAGGAGAATTAAGTTAAATTAGTTATGTGTTTTAATATAATGATAATATAGGCACCTAAATAATGCATGTATCTACGTTTTGTGGTTTTACCCTTTAAAAAAATGGTGCAATCAAATTTTCAGTTTCCGAAAGTTAGACAATTTTAACTCAATCCCCCCAAATCTTATAAGCATGAGTTTGAGAATGAGAAAGTACTATTAGTTAAGTTCATTATATCTGTGGGGTACATTTTAGCTTCTGTCCAAGCAAGTGTTGCACTTGTACTTGGTTTTGGCTTTTTTAATTTTCAAAAGTAACTCTCTCCCCCCAAGCCTTATAAGCTTGAGCTTGAGATGAGGGAGTACCATCAGTTATAAACTTATAAATTTACATAAAATTTATCATTTAGTTGAATTATTTTAATCATCTATCATTATATTAGTATTATAATATAAGTTATGCTCAACGAATCTTGTTTGTTCCAACTACCTTAACATATGTATTACACGTATTGCTCAATTTATGTGTTTCTTGACACGTAGTTTTTTAATTATTAAGGTAGTTAGTCTATTCCAAATTTAAAATTTCAAGTTGCACCTCAATTATCAAGATGATTCTAAAAGAAAAAAAAAAGATAGCTTATTCTATGTGGATTTAAGAAATTTAATAAAAGAAATTTAAAATAAATCCATTATATATTTAGATTATTTAAATTATCTACCACATTTTGTTAATAAAAACTTAGGGTACGTTTGGTACGCTGTAATAGCTCCTATAATAGCATAGTTATTCATGTGTAATATCAATTCGGTCATTTGGTTGCATCTTTATTACATGGATTAGTTATTACATTAGAATAATTATTCTTTAAATTGAAAAATAGTCATTCCTCTTTAAAATGGATGTAATAGCTATTCCTTAGTGCATATAATAAGTTTTAAAATTAATATATTTCTAAAAATATAAAGTTTCCTTATACATTATTTTTTACAAGCTTTCCATATGTAACAACCAAACTTATGAATAGTAATAGTTATTCCATTACCATGTCTTTTATTCCCAGTAATAAAGATGACTATTCCTAATGTAATCAACATTCAGTGTACCAAACGCACCCTTGGTCTTTTTTGGCGTCATGGTATGTTCTTTCATCATAAAATTTCTAGATATTCTTTTTATCTTTACAATCTTTTTTATAATTTAATTTTAATGATTTAAATCATTTTTTAATTAATCAAGCATAATTACTTGTTTCAAACTGTTTATTTCTTTCACTAATTAATCTAATAGTTTCAATCAAAATTAAAGCACTTGGTAGTATAAATTATAGAGTAAATCGTGCTTTAAAAAGTTTTAATCTATAAAGTATAAATCAAAACTATTTTTTTTAAAGCTCACAATTACCATAGGGTCATTAGTACATCTCCAAATTTATTTTTTAAATTTTACCCAAAAGAAAGAAAGAAAGAAAGAAAGTAATGGTTGCTCTTTTTTTTTTTTTGAGAAGGAAGTGATGGTCGCTCTTTGCAGTCTCAAAGAGTTACAAAAATAGAGTATTTATCTATTAAATTCTATTGTATAGTTTGGACTTGCATTGCATTTCTTTTCCTTCACTGTAACCCGTCACCGGAGCGAGTTTCTCTGACCGATCATCAGACCCAAATTCGTAATTTCACCAAAACTCCAAGGTCCATTTCCGATTTCGCATTAGCTAACCGTTTATACACATTAAAAAAAAAAAAAGGTTTCGAAACATTTTCGTTTTTCTCTTCAGCTCACAACTCTCTCTCTCTCTCTCTCTCAGTCTCACATCGCAGAGAGAGATCGCTAAGAACCCTAGCTAGGGTTTATCACACAATTTTTGGCTAGGGTTTTGGAAATTTGAGTACCTGAAAATTGTGTATATATGAGATCCTTGGCGACGAAGTCGTACTTCTTGATTTACTTAATTCTCTGCTCGTCTTTGAGCTCCATTCATGGCGCGGAAGAAGCAGCGAAGAAGAACAAGTTTCGTGAACGAGAGGCCACCGACGATGCACTTGCTTACCCCGATATGTACGTCTCTTTAATTTTTTTCATTTCCTCAATTTACACTTTTGGTTTCAATTTCGATTCCGATTTCTGATTTAGTCACTGAGATTTGTTTGAAATTGAAATTTGATTTTATTAGAGATGAGGATGCTTTGTTGAATACACAGTGCCCTAGGAATTTGGAACTAAGGTGGCAAACTGAAGTTAGCTCTAGTATATATGCGACCCCTTTGATCGCCGATATCAACAGGTAATAGATGTTTCTCTATTTGTATGTTATTTGCTCAATTCTTGTTTTGGTATATAATTCTTTTCAACTTTTCCATGTTTTAAGAACTTGTAATTGATTTGAATTAGTGGGCTCTAGCTCAAATGGTGTGCTCGGGATTATAGGTTCAAAACCGGTTGGTTGGCACCTCTTGGTGTTTCCAACAAAGACATCCAGGATTCACATCTCCCAACCCCCAACTATTGAATTATCAAAAAATTTAAGCACCGGAGGGTAGCCGATCTTATTGCAGTCTTGTAAAAATTTCTATTTAACTTAATAGGTATTGTGCAATCACACAATATTCCTAACGCACTTCTCCGCTTATCAACCCTTCTATTATTCTATAACTCACATCCTCTTGGATCTCTTCATCCTTGTGAATTATTTATTAAAAAAAAAAAAAATCCAATATATAGGAAACACTCATGTTTCGGTATTTCTTGACCATCAATTTTTTTTTTTTTTTGGTGATTTTTTTTTATTGATGTACATCTTTGTCTCTACTTTTACTATACTTACACAGTTACAATCCATTTACTTTATTTTAGTACATCTTAACCTAAAGCTTTTATCTTTTAAAGCATTTTTCCTATTTCATGTTAACTTTATGTTTAGCTTACTCAACTAAAAGTGTGATATCTGCAAAAAACATACAACGAGATATTTTGTCTTGAATCAATCTAGTAAGCTTATCCATAGCCAGTACAAAGAGACTTATGCTAATCTTTGATGCAACCTACTATGATAGGAAACTTACTTGTGATGCCTCTACTTGTTCTCACACTAGTTACAGCTATATCATACATATTTTAAACAACTTAATAAACTTGAACCCCATTATTTCGAAAACACACTATATAACCTTTCTACGTACCCTATCATACATTCTCTCTTGGTCAATAAAAGCTATTTAAATATCTTTACGGGTTCAAAAATATATATTTCATATAAATAAAAGAGCTGGGAGGTCCTCGGTGAAACACCAGTAGATCTGAAGTGTCTTGGTTTCTATCTGTTTGTTTTGTTGACTGCAATGTCTGTGTTTTGCTCTGCAGTGATGGAAAGCTTGATATAGTGGTTCCATCTTTTGTTCATTACCTTGAAGTTCTAGAAGGTTCTGATGGAGACAAAATGCCAGGTACTAAATGTTCTCTTTTTAGCTGCAGAGATGATTGTAGAATTTCTGCTAGCCATTCTATTACTTTAAACTCGGTGTATCTGATAAATGGTTCTTTTACCTTCCTGGGAAATGTTTAGAGGAGGTAACTGGAGGATGGTATTTGTATGAATCTCAGGAGTGCATGAAAAATATGTAAAAATTAACAAGCTTTACTAATCCTGGATTGGGTTTGGTTTAGTAAATATGTAACATAGTTGCTAAATGATTTGTCAGGTTGGCCTGCTTTCCATCAGTCTACTGTGCATGCCAGTCCGCTCCTGTATGATATTGACAAGGATGGTGTAAGAGAGATAGCTTTGGCAACCTACAATGGTGAAGTGCTCTTTTTCAGGTAATTTTTCTCAGTTATGATTGTATCTTTTGTGGTCGTATGCCTAAATACCTGTTCTGACATCAATTTATGTATATTATAGAGTGTCAGGGTACATGATGGCAGATAAAATAGAGATACCTCGTAGAAGAGTTCGTAAAAATTGGCATGTGGGTTTGAATTCTGACACAGTGGACAGATCACATCCAGATGTTAAAGATGACCTGCTTGTCATGGAGGCAGCTGCTAAGATGTCCCGTAATTTATTCTTACATTCATAATTTTATATCTGCTCAGTTACTTCTTTATTTATTTATATTTTTTAGGGGGGTTGGGGAGGGGGGTAATGCCTGACTTAATAAAATACTGTATTCGTTTCTTTCTTCTAACAAGAACTGACTATATTTGTAAATGGTAAATGTGTAGAAACAAATGGGAGTAAACCTGAGTTGAAAGTTCCAGTAACTAAATCAACAGAAAGTCATCCTGGCATGGTGAACACATCCAACCCAGAGAATGAAAGAAAAATGAATGAAAGTCAGATCAGTACACCTCCATTGAACACTTCAGATACAACGTTGACAGAAAGTCACGTTGGCATGGTGAATGTGTCGAATGTAGAGAATGAGCAGAAATTAAATGAAAGTAAAATAGAATCCAACATCAAGCTGCCTACGAGTGTAGATAATTCTTCTACAAACACTGGGTCAGGAGAAACTGCACAGAATGGGACGAACACTGGGTCAGGAGAAACTGCACAGAATGGGACGAATACTGGGTCAGGAGAAACTGCACAGAATGGGACAAACACTGGGAGACGGCTTCTGGAAGATAACTCAAAAGGATCACATGACAGTGACTCTAAATCAACAGATAATAGTAATGAGGATCCTCATGTTGCAACTGTGAAAAATGATGAAGGTTTAGAAGCAGATGCTGATTCATCCTTTGACTTATTCCGTGAGAGTGATGAGCTAGGTGATGAGTACAGTTATGATTATGATGATTATGTTGATGATTCTATGTGGGGAGAGGAGGAATGGACTGAAAGGGTACATGAGACAGTGGAGGATTATGTGCACATTGACTCACACATCTTGTGCACTCCAGTGAGTCTAAAATTGAAAATTTGATTATTGTTGTTTTAAATTTTATTGATGAGACTTGTTGGTAGGTTTAGGTAAACTTATCAAATTTTTTTTCTTCTTTTTATTCCTGTCAGGTCATAGCAGACATTGATAATGATGGGGTATCAGAGATGATAGTTGCTGTTTCTTATTTCTTTGATCAAGAGTGAGTTCTCTTTCATCTTCTCTTTTTTATTGAAACTATTGTCTACCACCAATTTAGATGAAATTGAGCAATATAATCAACTGCCACCAGTTTGTAGTTTGCAGTTTGCCATTACCATTAACATTTCTGCTTCAATCATTAAAGGGCCTGTCTGCTTGTTGTGTGAAATTTATCGTCTAAACTTGGTGTGGACATCAGATTAATGCTGATTGGTTTGGTCCAGACTATGTAATTTTAATTCATTTGATTGTTATTTTATTTTGAGGTTCTGGAGGGATTTGATTGCCATTTTAATTGTGCTTATTTTCCTTCCTTTTTTTTGATGTAATTTGAAACCGTATTTATAGGTCCCAGAGATAACATTAGTGGTTTGTTGATTTTGACAAATGAATTGATTTGGAAATTTTTAATAGCTTGGTGGTGATGCTAGGAAACCTTAGGTGGTGAAACATAGGGTTCAGACTGCTCTAGGTGGTGAAGCCTAGGGTTGTTCTGTTATTCCTTTGTTTTTCACTTAGATGCAGGAGCATAACCAGAAACTATTTCAATATTTCATTTTTGGATTTTTATTGGATAATTTTAGATTTTAACATTTTTATTTGTTTAGTTTGAGTTGTGATAGAGATTGAATTCCATCTCCTTAGATAAGGAATAGTTTAGCATTTGGATTAGTATTTGAGTTCGATTAGGATTTGTTTTAGGGATGCTTACCTTTATCTCTTGTAATTCCTAGAAACTGTATATAAAGCTCCAGATGGATTATTTAGTATTAGACTATTATTAATATTATTATGAGATTATTCATGCAAAATTTGCATTGTATTTGGTGGTGAAACCTAAGGTTTACTGTGGGACTAATCTAGGTGGGAAGACTAATAAGGGGTTCATTATTAATGATTATTATAGAATTTTAGTTGGCCCTACTATCTACGGTTTTCCTTAGAGAAGTATTTGGAATTAGAAGATTCCCTCTCGAGTAGCTTTTTTTGTTTGGACTGCTGCCTTGGGGAAATGCTTGACGATTGATAATTTACGAAAAAGGAAGGTGTGGTTTTTGGATTGGTGCTACATATGCAAGAGTAATGGTGAATCAGTTGACCATCTCTTCCTTCACTGTCCTGTTGCTATGGATTTATGGTCTATGGTTTCGGGTTTATTTGGAGTAACTTGGTTTATGCCGCATACTGTTTTGGGGCTGTTAGGGTGTTGGCAAGGCAAGGTTGGGCATCATCGAAATGGTTATATATGGTCCATAGTTCCTCATTGCTTAATGTGGTGTCTTTGGAGGGAGAGAAATAGTAGATGTTTTGAAGATATTGGGAGATCTATTCCAAACCTCAAGCTATTCTTTCTTAAAACTTTATTGGATTGGTTTTTGCTTTGCAAAAACAATCATTCCCTTCTTTTATTGATTTCCTAGATTCTTGCAATTTTTGTATTTGATTTTTTGACCCCTTGTATACTTCCTGTGTACTAGGGTGTTCTTTTTTGATATCAATAAAACTTATTACTTAAATAAAAATAAAAATAAAAAATAAAATAAAAAAAAGGGTGGGAAGACTAGGTTGTCCTGCATCACACTCTTGCAACGCCTCTATACCAATTCAAAACTCTACTAAGCATTTTTATTATTGGAATAATGGCTAAAGAGCATTAATAAACCAAGAGTCCAACTTGTCTCGAAAATATTATGTATCCACTACCAATTATTTGAAAAAAGATTGTGAAGCTGACCCCAATTAGTTAGGGTTCCTGTTTAGTTAGTCATTTTCTGTTACATGTTTGTAGTTGTGGTCTGTGTAGGCTTGAGGTTCTCATATTTCATACACATGAATAGAGCTTTATTACTAGTAAGTTATTAAACCGAGCTTGGGTTGGGTTCAATCAATGATTGACCAATTTCTCAACCATGACCACCCCAAAAAATGGCTGGATTGGAATATTAATTCCAAGCTCAACTGATGTCTAGAATCTTCAATCTAAACTTCTCAGTTGGTAAGGTTGAAAGTTGAACTTACCTATTTAAAAAAATAAAAAAGTTGAAGAGTTGGGCTGCCAATGAGCTCTAGCTCAACTGGCATCTCGTCCTCTTAAAGTACTAGGTGGAGGGTGAAGTGGGTTCAAGACCCATTGGGTGCGTGTATAACTGACCAATCAAAAAAAGGTTGAATAGTTGGGCTGGTTTTATTCTCCTTGATTGCAGATCAACCTTTTGCATGGGAAGATATGATCTTCAACATGTTATACTAACACCATTTATCATTCACTCATCATTGCAAATGTTAGACCAAGTGATCAACAGTGGGTTTTTTATTTTATTTTTTATTTATTGATTTAAATGATGTCTTGCTTTGTAGTGCTTTTGGTAGTGACTTTTGGACTGCTTACTAACTGATTGATGTGAAAGTGATTAGCCACCTTGTAAGTTGGCAGGTATTATGCTGACTCAGAACATTTGAAGGAATTGGGTGGTATTGATATTGGAAAATATGTAGCTGCTGATATTGTTGCTATCAATCTTGATACAAAGCAAGTTAAGTGGACTACAGAGCTAGATCTAAGTACAGATACTGGAGACTTCCGTGCCTATATATACTCTTCTCCAACTGTTGCTGATTTAGATGGTGATGGGTATATGGACATTCTTGTTGGAACCTCCTTTGGCTTGTTCTATGTCTTGGATCATCATGGTAATATTCCTATGCTGACTTTCTATCTTGTGATATGTGTTCAGGATTAGAGCACATGCTTTTCTATTTAAATTTGTAGTTTGCTCTTGATTTTTAACGCAGATGTTATGACTTGCTGTTAGCTATAGAGCGGTGGTAAAAGATATTGCGTCATTTTTTAGATCTTTGGCTATTGTTTCTCTCTATGTTCTGACCATATTTTCCTTTAATGCATGCGTCTATTTAGATAGTTAATTTGGAGTCAAGTCCCTTTCATAATAAAAAATGTTGAGTACATGAACTGCGCTGTGCTAAGTGTGCTTCTTTAAGTTTTATTTTAGAGTTCTCACATGTCCAATTAAGCATTTTGTTAAATGTGGTTTGATTTTTCATTTTTATTGTTTTCTCTTGATACTCAATTGTTTCCTTTATTTAGGCAAAGTGAGAGAAAAGTTTCCTCTTGAAATGGCTGAGATTCAAGGAGCTGTTGTTGCCGCTGATATCAATGACGATGGCAAAATTGAACTAGTGACTGCTGATACACATGGAAACGTTGCTGCTTGGACTACAAAAGGAGAGGAAATTTGGGAAGCACACCTTAAGAGTCTGGTTCCCCAGGTAAGATTCATGTTTTTTTCTTCTTAAAATTAAGCTGTTTTTAAATTCACTAGAATCTTATTGATTATTAATGAGATATGTTATTTTAGCTTTTGAGATTGTGTGTGTGTTTTTTTTTTCCTTGAATCCCACTTGTTTATGTGAATTGAGTTAAAATTACTGATTGAATGTATGTTGATAATTTTAGTCAGATTTATTGAATTCAGCTTCCTTGTATGTATAAACCTTCATGTGTTTCTATTTCACCATTGCCTATCCCTATGAATGTTGCTTTTCATATTGAAACTACAGCAGGATTCTTATGGGGAGGACTAGGTGACAAATTTAAATTTCTTTTAGTTAAACGGAACAAAATTTGTGAACCACTTAAACCTGGGGGATTGGGCATTGAGAATTTGATCTTATTTAATCAAGCATTATTGGAGGAGTAGTAGTTGCAGCGTTACGGTGGAGGGTGGTGGATGTCAAATATGGTAGTGTCTGTGGAGGCTGGTTTTCAAATTTAGTGAAGAGGTCATATCTGGAAATATAAGGAAAGGTTGCGGTAATTTCTCTAGTTTTATTAGCTATGAGGTGGGAGCGGGAACTCAAGTTAAATTTTATCATGATTCGTGGTGTGTTGATCAATCATTGAAGGGAGGCTTTCCAGAACTACTTCGGCTTGCACGTAATAGGAAAGCTTCAGTGGCAGATTACTATCAATGCTCTGATGGAATTTTCACAGTGATGTTACTTTTTTAGAACAGTGCAAGATTGGGAGTTGGAGTCCCTTGTATCCTTTATGGAGTTAATTAACTCTGCTAAAGTGGGAAGGAGGGATGAGCTGGAATTTGTCTAAATGCAGTGTGTTTGAAGTCAAATCTACAAAATGTTCAATCCTATAGGAGGTCTGCCTTAACCTTGGAAAAGCATACGGAAGCCTAGAGTTCCTACTAGAATGGCATTCTTTCTATGGACGACAGCATTGGGGAGAATTCTAACTGTGGATAATCAAACAAAACACTATATCATTATTGTAGATTGGTTTTGCATGTGTAACTTGATTGGGGACCTATTGATCATTTGCTTCTTCATTTTGATGTTATGAGAGAGCTTTGTTCTATGGTTTTTAATCTCTTTGTGTTCATTGGGTTATGCCTGGTGGGATGATTGAACTGTTAGCACATTGGCAAGGTCAGTTCGGTTGAAATCATCGTATAAACATTTGGAAGGTGGTGTCTCATTGTCTCATGTGGAGCATTTGGAGAGAGAGAAATGGTAGGTGCTTTTGGAGGGTGTGAACGTTCAGTGTTAGACCTGAAAATTTCATTCCTCAAATCTTTATTTGAGTGGATGGCTTCAGGGAAATTTTGCTTCAATTTAATTGAGATGCTTCATCTTTGTTTTTTTTCGTTATTAGTTGCTGTTTTTATCTCTTTTATACATCCTGGGTACATGGGCTGCTATGTGCTTTATAGTGAATTATATTTTATTAATCAAAATGGATGTCAAGTTTTTTTTTTTTTTTTTATTGATCAAAATGTATGTTAGTTTTTCCCCCATTTCCTGTAACTTAAATGATAAATTTTGATGAAGGAAGTGGACTTTTTGGCTTGGTAAACTTTTGAATCAGGTAAGTTTGAGCTAAAACTGGTTAAATTATGTAAATTGTGCCAATACCAACAAGTCTGCCCATGGGATTCACTGCTTACAGAAATGGAAAAGACAATGAGGAGGTGAAACGGAAGGATTCTTTCCATTTATTTCCTGAATAGTTTTGTGTTTAATGTTCCCTCATGTACTGACCATATTTGTAATTGATCAAATTAATGCCGTTTGGGAATTGTGCTCACATGAAATTTGACTACTTCACAATGGTCTGGTATTTGATATTGAATTTTATTAATTTATGTGGATTCAAGATTTCTGGGTTCTCTTTAAAGATATGGAACAGGAAAAAATATTTTCTTTCAATTATTTAAAAATCAACTTACCTCTATATCCAGTAGTTCATCAATTGTTATACTCTAGAATTTGATATAATAATGGTTTGAAGGTTACTGTTGAGCTAACATCTGTTTCTAATTGTCAGTAGAGTGACTTGATCTATGTTTCCAAATAATATGAAAAATTCATAGCATAGTGGTCTGATACACATTGTCATATTCCTCAGGGGCCCACTGTTGGCGATGTTGATGGTGATGGCCATACTGATGTTGTGATTCCAACACTGTCAGGGAACATATATGTTCTGAGTGGCAAGGATGGGTCATTTGTTCGTCCTTATCCGTATAGAACTCATGGCAGAGTGATGAATCAAGTTCTTCTTGTTGATCTAAATAAACGTGGTGAGAAAAAGAAGGGGCTGACTCTTGTTACAACATCATTTGATGGTTATTTGTACCTTATAGATGGGCCTACTTCATGTGCTGATGTTGTTGACATTGGTGAAACCTCGTAAGATATGCATGATCTTTTGTTCCATTGATGTTGGTTTTTTGATTTCCTTTTCCTCAACTTATCTAAATGTGCATCTCTTCATGACAGATATAGCATGGTCTTGGCAGAAAATGTTGATGGTGGAGATGATCTTGATCTTATTGTGACAACCATGAATGGCAATGTCTTTTGCTTCTCTACTCCTTCTCCTCATCATCCTCTCAAGGTAGGATAATATCCAAAGCTGATTTGCGATTGATTTCTTCTTTGTTCTCTCCGTGGTCGTATTGATATTCCTCTAATGATATTCTTTCAGGCATGGAGATCAACTAATCAAGGAAGAAACAATGTGGCTAATCGGCATAACCGCGAAGGTATCTATGTTCCACATCCATCAAGAGCTTTCCGTGATGAGGAAGGCAGGAATTTCTGGGTGGATATTGAGATTGTTGATAAATACAGATTCCCATCTGGGTCTCAAGGACCTTACAATGTCACAGTAAGTGCTTCCCACCAACCCATTTACACTATTAAAGGCTGCAACTCAAATTTCTCTATCATTGACTCTGTTTGTACTCGAATTGTTGAATTTGTCAAAACTATGCAGACAACCTTGTTGGTTCCTGGTAATTATCAAGGTGAGAGAAGGATAAAGCAAAATCAGATCTTTGACCGTCCTGGGAAGCATCGAATAAAGCTTCCAACAGTTGGGGTAAGGACTACAGGGACTGTTTTGGTGGAGATGGTTGACAAGAACGGACTGTATTTCTCAGATGATTTCTCCCTCACATTCCATATGTATTACTATAAACTGTTGAAGTGGCTGCTCGTCCTCCCAATGGTTGGGATGTTTGCTGTGCTCCTCATCCTTCGTCCACAGGAGGCCATGCCTTTACCATCGTTTTCACGGAACACTGACCTGTGATGAATCCCTTGTATGAAAACCCCATCCCTGCATAAAGATAATGTGCGATAGTTTTCCTGAACAGAAGGCCAGAAACTTAGGTGATTACAAAGTAGACACACAGGCAACAAGTTTTGATGTTGAGCTTAGATCTGGCTAAAAATGCAGTGGGCCTGAATTCAATTTAATTTGAGTTTTGAATTATAGAAAGCCGGAAATGTAAAATAGTCAGATTTTGGGTAATGGGCGATTGAATTTAATCCCAAATGATATCTTGGCTCCCGTTTCCCACTTCTCTCCTTTTATTTATTTATTTATTTATTTCATTTTTACGTCAAGTCAATGGCCCCAAGGGGAGGTCACTCTTAAGTCTTAACTAATTATGGGGCATTTTATGAGGAAATTGACTTTTATTCGCAGAATAATTTATATACCGTGTGTGCGTGCTCACTGTAAGCGCTCTTGCATGTACTTAAGAGTTATGCTCTAAATGATAAGCATTCATGTTTGAAATTTTTTGTTTTTGGGGCCGGGGTTGTGGGGTAGGTCAGCAGAAATTTTATTCATAAACTTAATAGGAATGTTCAGCATATCTACTAACAGCGACAAGACAATGGGGTAGGTCCTCTAACCAGATCATTAACATCACAACCAAACCTGTGAGGTCATCAGCTTAACCATTCAAAGTCCATTTTTATGCACAAAATTAAGGACTGATTGGATTGAGGGGGAAGGAATGGAAAGTGGAGGGGAGTAGAGTAAAGTTGGCCGAAAATAAGTTAATTTTAAACCAATTTTACTCTCTTCTACTCTACTCCCAATTTCTCTCGTTCAATCCAAACAGATCATAAATTCCCAAGAATGATTTGCTTGTTAGAAACAACTGAATATCTTCTCAAGTGTCTGTATGGAGTTGTTTGGCAGTGGAATATTACAAGATTCATATAAATTCAACATTATCACACTTTAAAGACGAAATCTAAAATACTAATCTCTTGGGAGAAGTTGATAGTCTCAATGGCTCCAAATTATAAGAACTAGTTGCATATGCGGAAAATTTTGACAATTTTTTCTAAAATAAAAATAGTAGATGAGACTAATTAGTGTTAGTTCCAAGTCCTATTTAAGATTATGTGATTATTTTCTAACAAAGTATACTTGATACAACATATTATATTTTCTAAATTAAGCTACCTATGTATGTTATTTAAAAATGTTTCAAATTTTGTATTTTTTATAAATGAAACATAATGCACTTTTAATGTAGGGGAATACCTATGAGAAATAGAACAAGTCTATTTCAAGCCTGTAAGAAATAAAACACATTTGCTTTTGTAAGATAACCTCAAATCCACAAGGAGTTTTTTGAATCCACAATGTAATAGATTTGAAACCCGTCAGAGAACAATAGAAAAATCCATCAGAGAACAATAGAGAAAAACTTTGTATTTTTATTAATATGAATAATCAACTGTCAAAAATGTTTACAGACTTCGACTGAAATGAACCGAATGGACCAAATACTACGCTAATGTGATTCAACTTGAACATAGCAACCATAAATACTAAACTTCAACTTTTAGATATTAAGTAATGGGAAATGTTAACAAATTCCCTAAGGACATTTGTTAGTGAATTATTTTTGAAAAGTTTTTATGGAGAAAAAAAACTGTTTTGACAACTTTTTCAATTTTCCATAATAGTGGTATAAACATTTTTCTAAAATCAATATATATATATAAAAGCAGAGACCATATGCGGGAGTGCATGAGGTCTTGCCAAGTGACACTCTAATTTTGCTTTGTGCATTTTTTTTTTCTTTTTACTTCTTTCATTAAGTATTTTTACTATTATCCAAAAGTTCATATTAACTTATTTTACTGTTAGCTTATTAATGTCTCATTAATTTACTAAACTTACACCACACCTTTCTCTATTCTTCATGTCTTTTAGTACACCCACCATTTTAGTATTTTAAAAAAAGCAAAAAAAATAATAATTAAGGACTAATAATAATAACTAACCAGATAAGGCCTTGAAGAAAGATAGAGAGACACAAAAATGTTGTGGATTGTTATATAAAATGCACTGTTTCACTATACATTACCAAAATAAAAAAATCTAAGACTGACAAAACATTTGAAAGAAAGAGAAAGAGGAATCTAAAGGGTCACCACCTTTGTTATACAGGCCACCTACTACCATCAAGACACCGAAACCCCTACGGGTTTTTTTTTTTTTTTTTTCCCCTTTTTCTTTTTAAAATTAAGGGCTTAAATATGATTTAGGTTTACAAATATGAACATTAACATGAGCATGAACATGAAGGTAGATTTCTATTCATTTTCTTGAAGAAAAAATATACTTACAAAAAAATTCCAAACTTTATTAGGTAAAGAAGAATCGAGTTATAGATAGCAAAATCAACAAACCAAAAATTTTAGGAGCCTAAGAGGAACTCTACTTTTATAAGCTTTAGCAGTTATTCTATAATAACTATAACTCAAATTTTTACCTTTGTTTTTTTGTTTTGTTAATTTCTCTTTTCAACTTCGACCTTAATTTTGATTGGCTTAGCTTTGCTTTCAACTCATTGAACCCACCTCTACTGCATACAAGCATACAACACAAAAAATCAACATTCTTAGAACTACCTTCATTTGGTGAATGCACAATTAAAGTGGCATCATATGGATTCTCCAAAAAAAAAAAAAAAAGTGGCATCATATGGTTGCACCTTTACTTTGTTATATGCCTGTACCTACTGCCATGTCTGTGTTCTGTAAATAAGTGTAAATCATCCTTCATATTGACTTTGGTATCTATAATCTGTAACATATAAATTTTCACAATACTTATGCTACTATGTTGTTAAGGGGTCACCTCCTTTGTTATACAGGTTACCCAACACCATCAAGACACTGAAACCCCTATGGATTTTTTTTTTTTCCTTTTTCTTTTTAAAATTAGGGGTGGGTAATTTGGTTAGATAGTGTTTGTTTTGGGTATATAAGTAGAGAGAGAGTATTTGGTGCACAATGTAAAGCCATATTCTACCATGGTTCAATTTTAAATCATCTATAAGACACATGCATACACATTTGTCCAAACCATGTCATAATGTCGCACTATCAATAAGGGGAAGACGATCAGAGAGTTGGACAAACTTTCATTTCATGGTATGAAATATGTGAACACAACACAAATTTGTTAATTTTCATGGTCCCGTTACTTTTTTGCATTTATTTTTGGTTTCATGATTTAAAAATAAATAAATAAATAAAAAATCGTACCTTAAGAAGGGTACAAATATGCAATGAAGCTATTAAACTAATTTTTAATACCTTAAAATGTATATGTTTCTTTACTCTAATTTAGTGTACTTTTTCTTTATAATATATATACACAATATTATCCAAAACCATCTTATATAAAATATTACAAAATTATCCGTGCATCGCACGGACAACTTACTAGTTAGATAAATGGGAGAGATAGGAAATTAAAGTAAATAGTGTTTGGAAAGCAATGGATTTTTCAACGACTCATTTGTTGTGAAGTGTACCTTTTAGTAAATTATTATAATTATTATTATTATTGTAGTAGGTAGAAAGTGGGGGAAAGATATGTAGGGTTTGAACCGTATATATGGGGGAACAATAATAATGCCAATACTATTTAGTTATAACTTAAACCCCTATTACATTCAGCAAAAAACTTAAACCCCTATTACATGTAGTAAGTTGATGTGTTATCTCATTGTCTTTTTAAAAAATAATTTTATTATTATAAGTATGTCCTAATCTCATATGTCAGATATAAGGATCATCCACAAAATAAACAAGTATCATTATCGGTAAAAGAATCTATAAGCACACCAAAATAAGCAAAATGACCAATTATTGCATGAATAAAGTTTGGTTTCAAACTAATTTAAAGTTATCTTCTTCTTTTTTTTTTTTTTTTTTTTTAACTCATTACGTGATGATTTATAACATTCTATCCATGTGTATTATTTATATAAGATTCTACTATGTTTCTTGATTGACACTTTTTTCATAAAGAATTGTATAAATGTAAAATTAATAAATATTAGTTTAATTTATACGTAGCTCACTTATAGTGATCCACCATCAAATTACATAAAATATCAATACTGTTTCCATAATATTTCTTTCACGAATTATGAAGAAATCTCAATCTCAAGTTTGTTGAGATTTGTATTCTTAAAAAAAAATATATATATATATATATATATGTATGTATGTATGTATGTATGTGAGAAAGAAAGAGATATATCTGTAAATACAATGTTACAATGTTCAAATATTTGTAAGTTGTAACTATAATGTTATAATTAGGTTATAATGTTATCAAAACAAAATGTTACAATTAAGTGGTTTTATATCTATAATTTTATTATAAAATGTCCATATTTATTAAGTGACATGAAAGATATAACAACATAATATGAATTATGATGACATCTACGATCCCAAATAACAAATTATTATCTACTAGTTTTAAAAGAGAATTTTTCTATTAAAAAAATACAACTTAAGATATAATTTTTTTTAAAATAATAATTGTAATACAAATCCAATACAGGCAGCTATTTTGTCAGAGCTATATTAATATTTTGCAAGTGCCGGATAATTTCTGAAGTTGGCTTTGTCTCCACTTCTTCGGTTTTCTTTGAATTGAAAATATAATAGAATTACGTTTTTGACAAACGATTCCTTCCAATTGGTTTTGTCACCACATATATAATATTATTATAATAATAATAAGAAGTTCTTTTTGAAGTATATTGGGTTCCAACTCATTCAACTAATGAATTTTTGTCAAGATTCTTGTAATTCGACTAGTTGGCTCATCTATGTTCATGACATCTCTAAGGTCCAAAATCTTTCCTTTTCTATTTTAACTATTAAATTATCCCCAAAAAAAAAAATTTTGACAAATTCTTTTACCCTTAAATAATACACTAAAAATGATATTAATATTTTGGCCTGGTAATAAACATTAATTATTATAAAACTAATGCTAAATGTAATTGAGTATAGTGCTAAATGTACTACAAATTTTACTAAATTGGCTTATAAACTAATATGTTACCAATCATAAAGAGTCAATTTAAGTGCCAAATCAATTTATAGTTTTATGTAATAAAATTTGTAGTATGTTTCCGCATTTTTTTATAAAGTTTGTAGGCAGCATTTTAGTTGCATCTTCAATAAACACTACCCAAGCTTTAGTTTGGGGTTTGAGCCGTCAGTCGTGAGTTGAGTGGGCTTACAAATATTCATAGTCAATGCAAAACAAACAATGACTTTTCCCCGCATATGTATACAAGAGAGCTTAGGCCCCAGCAACAATGCACGTATCAATCACTCAGGCAAAAAAACAACAACAAAAAAAAGGTTATGCTGATATCAATTCAAACTATATAGCATGGTTAGGCATGAGTAATTTGCATGGGATGCCTATTACTTCTCGTTTTGTTTACCTAAACGCAAGCCATATAAACAGTAGACAGAACCAACTAAGCTTTTAATTAATATATATATAATTAACTAATTAAGGTCCCCTTGTCCCTTGGGCTTTGTTCTACATCCATGATTTTATGAGTATTATAGCAATCTGACAAGTCAAAGCACTTTTTATTTATAAAAGAAATCTTAAAAGGATCAAAGTCAAAGTTCAACTATTGGAAGTACTAGGGTTGGAGCTCAATGCAAAAAGTGAAGCTTTTAAAACAACAAGAATGTTGTTATCTGATATTCATATGTAACCGCATTTTATACATTCAACGCCTTGGCTAGTTGGCTTTGCTCAAATGATCAAGATTCAAGAGGATCTCCAAGCAATTAATGTAAGTTTTTTTATTTATTTATTTATTTATTTTTTATATATAAATTAAAAAAAATCATGTCCTCTGTTTTCTTTCTTCACTTTGAAATCTTAGGTTTAATTTATTTTTTATTTCTCTGCTTTCTTTTCGTTCCTAGTTTAGAAGTAATTGCATGTTAAGATATTGGAGATATAGAAATTAGAGTTACAAATGCGTGCACGTAGCCCTCCATTGTGTATGCATCTTGAAGCATTGTGTAGTGTGTACACTGCTCTAGTCCCTACCTAAGCATATGCCTCAAAGAAACCCTAAATTTCTGCTTTCTTTGAATATTGGTTTTCTTTAAATAAAAGTGATTCACATGTGGTGCTGGTCAAGGTGATGTCTGAGTAACTTTGAAATTGAAAATTTCCAATTAGGGTTTTATAAATGAAGCCCTAAAATTAGGACACCCACGTCTAAATGATTCATCTTTGAGCCTGTGGTTTATGTATTTAATCCTCTGTGTGTGTGTGTGTGTGTGTGAATTTTACATGCTTAGAAGGGAACTAACTTAGTGGGACCTTGTTAGAAAATGGCTAAGGAGTACAAGTGGCAGCTAGCCTTTAAGTTAGGTGTGCATGGTTGCTTAACACATTCCCAAGTTCGTATTCTAACACTTCCAAAGACTTAAGTTTGGGTTCCTCAAAAAAAAAAGACTTAAGTTTGGTGATTTAACCTCTACATAGGCGTCAAAAGAATGGTTCTTAGACCCAACTCAAGTGATGACTGACGACTAGCTCCCATCTTTGCTTAGACTTTGCCCAAACCATTATCCAGTGACATATTATCATATTTATGTGTAAGAGTATTCACATCAAGCAGCACTCAAGAGAGTCATCCCATGGTAGACATTGTGGAATTCACAAAACATTTGAAATCATTCAAAAAAGAATCCTTTACATTCTTTGTAATATAAAAATTGAAGCATTTCTAAAAACATAAATATACAATGTAACAAGGCTTTTTGATTTTTTTTTTTTTTTTTTTTTTAATGATATTTTAATGTGATGAATATATTATTTTAATGTATAGGATTGAAAAATAAAATATCTGATAAATGAGATGTTGTAAAATAATGTTGTAAAATAGTAAAATAGGTTTTTGATGTGTCAAAATGACATTTTTTTTATAGAATAGCTGATGAGAATGCTCTTATTAACATCGTTTGTGTTTTATCTTTTCAATGTTGTTTTAAGGAATCTATGTGTCTAACGGGAAAAAATCTTATGTATTTATAAAACTCAAATTTATCAATATATTTTCAAGATCCTTATAACTCACTTGACAGCTTTTAGTATTTTTGATAGATGCATTCAAGATTTCAATCCTCTTATCTGTTTTAACTATTGAATTACAAAAATAAAAATAAAAATCCATCTATATATTTCATCAATAGAAATTACTAATATTTTTTTGATATTTCATACTCTATTAAAGTATTTTAAACTAAAAATTATAATTTAAATTCTATTTAAATTTCTCTATTCAAACGAACCATACCTTGTTTTTTTATCTCTCTATTTTTTTAGCAGTAAAATGGTAAACGGGTTGCGCACAACATAAAGAGCCCAAAAAGAAACTTTCCCTCATCAAAGAAGGTAACGATCCAATGTATTCCAACAGAAATTACTCTAGAAACTTGAACATCTGATAAGTTTTGATTTATCTCTTTTGTCTTGTTGATAATTTTACATCCCTTCAGTCCTTCTCAAAAGTGGTATTGACATAGACTATGAATTTTTTTTTTTTTTGATAAGTAAGAATGATATATATACAAAAGTATAGTCTATGCATGAAGAACATAGAGCAAACCCAGAAAAAACATGAAGATGAAAACAAAGAAAAAACATAAAAGAAAATCAAACAACAGAATAATTACAAAAGAGAAAGGGGACTATGAATATTTTCAAATAATTTCACTGGTAGACTGCAAAATTCCCCATCAAATAAAGTTATAAACCTTGAAACTCACAAATTTCCCATCATTATAGCCTTATGATTCACAAATTCAAAGTTATACCTTGAATATTTTCAGAATTCAGACTGACCGCAAAAGTGCCCTTCAATATGAGGTTTGTTTTTCATAATTTAATAGTTTTGATGGGGAGATCTGAACCTTGGATACTTCTGTTGGAGACACCAAGAGAAGCCAACCAATTGAGCTACAAGGTTTTTAGCCACCATGATGTTTATTATTCACAAATTCAATATCACACTACAGCAGAGTGTGGAATATGTTTCCTGTAAGTCATCCACTCTTTACAAATTAAACTAAGAACACAACTTGATCTAAAAGCTATTAATCTCAGTCCACTAAACACTTACTGATTGTAACAGGTGAATGGCTTTCAATATGAATTTTTATTTGAGCAGAAATTTCATTGAAGCAAAATACCAACTACTTGATTTACCACATGCGTGCACTCATGCACGCACAATTCAACTGGTAAGTCTTGCAAAGAAATTTCAATATCATGACGTACCCCAAAACTTTGGCTGCAATGAGTGATTCAAACTTTGATTACAAGTGAAACAATTGCTAAAGAACTTTAATTCCAGGATTCCATACTTTAAGAAACAATCACCCAAGAAACTTTTGTGAAATTTATTCAGCTAGAAGGTGCAACCAAATGCACTTTATGGTCAATTTAAATACATGTGCAATATGGTGGGAGCTCACAGATGTCTTGTGTTTAGACTTTAGCCAGTAACTCTTTCACATAATCAATTTTATCCTATACCTCTAAGACCAACAGAGCATGGTGGCAGTACTTCACCATCAGATACATCCCTCAACATCCTGCTCTAGATCAAATCCAACTCGTCCAGAGGAGGAAACTGCAATGCATCCTGCCCCCTATTATTGATGCATTAAAGCCTCACATTTACTCAGGGAATTCCAAGCTTAGCAAAAGGGTCGCCAACAAAACCTGAAACCAGTAAAAGCCTCATGAACATAAACCCTCAATGCCTCACCTTTGCTGAAGGCATGATTTACATAATTGGGATTTGAGTGTCTAACCCATAATTTGAATAATGCTTGTTTAAGTTGAGATAAACTGAAAGGTATGCTTGATTATATCATTGGTAGAAATCTTTTTAAGGATGTTCAAGTTTATTTTTATTTTTCTTTATTCATTAAAGTGGGAAAAATGGTAAATCATGTTTTTTTTTTAATAATTCACTGGTAAATCATGTTATCTTCATCTCATGTGCCTGTATTTGATTATTGACCATATTAGTAGTTAGATCAACCATCCACAGTTTAGCTTAATGAAATTTCAGTGTTGACATTAGAGAAAATGGACAGCTAGGTACAATTCAAGATAAAGTGCATAACATGCTAAAAAACTTTAGAGCAAAATAAAATAGAGAGTAAAGTGGTCCTCAGTTCCAAAATTTTCATACCAAAACCACATAATGTGCAAATTGACATTATGATCATATCAGAATATCCATGTATTTATAGTTGTAATAATTTTTAACATAACATATCCATGTACTCACAAACTCATGTTTTAACCAAACAATCCAGCCATATTTACATCAAAAAGCCCCAACCAAAGGTTATGGACTTCCCTCATCAATTTGTTGTATCTAAGAATCCAACATACAACAACCAATCCTTGGTTACAAAAATTTGGGGTCGGATATGGATCCTCAACAGCCTAGTCAGGTTTGGCCACAAGTATTCTTTTCTGTCATTCTAAACAAAGTCATACTATTTGTTATTTCCTCAATTGAAATATCATTTTTAAATAAACAATCAGTCAATTACATACCTGCGAACAAAATACAGATTGAAAGCAATACCAGTATATTTCTGAACAGCATAGAAAAACTTACAGTTAAAAGGCCTGCAATACAGGCCTCTTTCCAAGCCTCTTGATCTCCTTATCCATTTTCCCAGTAAGCATCAATCCAAACATCTTGTAATCACAGAAAAGAGACCAAAATGGATGCCCAAACGTGGCCGGAACATTCCCTTCCACAAAGAAATGGCTGTACCAGGCAAATCCATACCCAGAGACTGGCACAAAGAACAGAAACCACCAGCTAAAAACCACTGAACAAAGCATGAAGAAGATAGAAATAAGTGTGCCCATGAAATGCCAGCGCCTTGTGGATGGTTTTGAGTGCTGATTCACATAGAAGGCCCAGAACTCTTCTAAGCTCCTGAAATTCATTATCTTCCAAAGAAAAGCAAAATCAAACCCAAAGTCAGAAATCTTATTGATTTTTCTTCAAAAACCCTTCTTGCAATTCCTTATCAAGACTAAACCTAAATCAAAATCTTGACTTTTGGGTCCTCTTGAAATCAGTGATTAACCCAAAAACAGAATCTGGGTTTGGCTTAACTTTCATAGAAATTACACAGGATTGAGCCTAGGTAGGTGGTACTGGGTATGACTCAAAAAAAAAAAAATTTATTCAAAGCAAGATTCCTTGATATTTTCACCTATTCACTATGTGAGGTAGAGATTTTAGTTCGAACACGTGCCTAAGAATCTCAACGAGGTATTTAGAAAAGAGAGTAAGTTGTGTTGGGTTTGAAGGTTGAACTATAGCTCTCTCATCAGTTCCTGAAAAATTCAAAGTAGGTTTTGCGTCTTGTTCGAAACAATCAGTTGAAATATTTTATTTTATTTTATTATAATACTTTTTTCTTATGGTTTTTTTTTTTTAATGATACTTTAGTGGGGTTTTTTTTAATGATATTAATATATAGCGCTACAATTTTTTGTCACAATTATTTTATGAGTTAAATAATTTAAATTATGATTGATTGATTATCCTTTTTTATAGGCCAATTATTTTTTTATCTATCACTCATAATCTAACACGTGGATAGTTATAATATAAATTGTGTTATTTTATTTTTTCTTATCGGCTTGCCATTTGGTGACGTGTACGTACAAGAAAAAAAAAAAAGAGAGAAGAAAAAAGAAAGAATATAAAAAAAAAAAAGGACATTCTTGTTTGTGAAGAGGAGATTCTTTAACTACTCATGCAATAATATTTTTTTTTATTTTCAGAGATTGTCTGAAAATTATGTGATTGGCTAATAGCCTAATACCAATGCGTTTGCCTTGTCCATTGCATTTATCCCATTTGGTTGGTCTAGGCAGGAAAAAGAAAGAAAGATAGAAAAATATCCCAGTTGATTGGTTCTGCCGACTTATAAAAAGGGATCTGCGCCTCATAACCAATAGTATTTTGACTCGTCAATGTTTTGAAAGACTAATTTGTAGTATTATTTATCTAATTAAAGAATCTAGACTCTGAATCTCATTCTTCAAAGTGAAGTATACATATCTTTTAATTATATATATATACTAGGTTAATTTAATTCTTATAATAATTTTAATAGTTAATCACACATAAATTAAAGTTATGCTAACTATTTAGCATATAAATATCTATTTTATTTACTTTAATAGTTTTTTAGTACTTATTTGATAAAGACAATATCCACCCACTAAAAACATCTAAGAATGCTAATGAACACCATCGTCATCTTCTAACAATAAGCAATTGAGTGCTGCTAAAACATTGTCACAATATTTAAATTTTCGTAATGAATGATGTAATATGCTATCATTGAAGTTTTTTTATCAAATATCTTCAACCATACACAATGAAAATTTTTTCATTCATACTTTCTTCTTTATCATTCTACATGAGTCTAGGAGCAATATTTAGTTTACTTAGTTTTTAATGAACACCCATTTTAGGCAAGAAAAAAAAAAGAAAAAAAAAAGGATAACAAAAGGCATTTGTCATCGAATTTCCCATTAGATAAATTATAATTTTTGAATATTTAAACCTAGAAAATCAATGTTCTTTAGGTAATAAATAAAACACCTTATATCACCATTCCAATTTTTTAAGCATTACTACCATTTAAAACTCAAAATACGTAAAGAAAATTTTGAAATGTTAAAATTTAGTGGGAGTATTTTAAACATTACACAATGTAATATTTTAAGAACCATAAACTTTGATTAGAGTTTAACTAAGAGAATAATCATATGACATATTTGTTCTTTTCCAAAATATTAAAGGGAAAAATTGTTTGATTCTAAAATTTAAGGAGGAATTGTGAACTACCTCAAACATAAAGGATAAAAAGTGTATTTATCCTAAGTTATTTATTTATTTTTTTTGTGTGTAAAACTATGTGTTTTTACTTAAAATGGTGTGTAAAGATAAAAATACAATAAAAAATACAAAAAGTCAACCCAAGGAAACTATATGTGAAATAGTGAATTTTGGCTCAATAAAGTTGACTAAACCAAAAAAATAGTTCTAGGAAGACAATATAATGGTACAACATTTTCGTAATGCCTTTATAATTTTGTTATATTCTATTTTAACTTGTAAAGAATTGACACTTTAGTAGTTGTGAAAATATTATGATGACAACAAAATGTCTTACTATTTTCACAAGAGAAATGCTATATTCACAATATTTTCATAACAAATCATAAAGTAATAGGTTGTTACAAGTTTTTGTTGGTAGAAAAAAAAAAAAAATTCATTGGTAAGTTTAAATTAGAACTAATAAGAATTTACCACCTATGATTTGTTATGAAAGTGTTGTGATAATATCGCATGTTCAATAGACGATATTCCTCCCCCCCCCTCCCCCAAAAGGCTAGTTTTCACAAGAGAAATGCTATGTTCATAACATTTTCACAACAAATCATAAAGTAATAGGTTGTTATTGGTAGGCAAAAAAAATATTTTCATTGGTAAATTTAAATTAGAACCAATAACAATTTATCATCTGTAATTTATTATAAAAGTGTTGTAAATGTCGCACTTTTTTTCACAATATCTTTATTTTTAGTTGTGGTTGATTCCAGTATGCTATTTTTTTTTTTTTTTAGCTTATAAAGAATTAATACCTCAACAATTGTGAAAATATTGTGGCAATTTATTTTGATGATATTTTATTCTTTTAGGGTAACAACTCATATGCAGATAAATAATATAAAAAGCGTGTTCAATAGGCAATATTTCCAAAAAAAGAAAAAAGAAAACCAGTGAAACAATTTGGATTGAATAAACCAAAACTATTATAGCTTTGCTACTGTAGCTTTGAGCATTGACCTTTTTTATTTATAGAAGTTTAAATTAGAACCAATAACAATTTATCATTTATAATTTGTTATGAAAATGTTGTGAAAAATGTTATAGATATAGCATTTCTTTTTACACAATACCTTTATTTTTAGTTGTGGTCAGTCCCAATATGATATTTTTATAATTTTATTTTGACCTATAAGGACTTAACACCTCTAACAATTGTGAAAATATTGTGACAATTTGTTATTTTAATAGGGTTCAACAGTCCATGTCAACAAAAAAAGGGCTAGCGAAACAGTGCCACTTGAACAAACCAAATGAATGGTTGCTTTACTCATTTACACTTTCTATATATAGAAATTTAAATTAAAACTGTAAAAGGGCGAGTTTTGGTCCTTCTATCCAAAGGATGAATGAACTAAGGCCCAAAGAGCCCAATACAATAAATTTGTAGAGAGTGGGCTAAAAAGCTAGGCTTCAACGAAATGACAACGACCTTAATGTGCTAAAGCAGATAAGAGAACGATGAAAAACAATGAATAGTCAAATGTAGTGCATATAAATTCTTCCTTGGCAATGTCCGAGGAGAGTAGTTCTTAAATATATTTCTCTTAGATTCGATTACAGTTGCTGTTTTTAATGATATGGTGTTTTCTTTCCAAGATCTCCACACGCTCTCCTCGCACCTCTCCTTCTTCCTCGAGGCGAAATTGGTCTTTCTTAGTCTCAAGTGACAGACGTAAGGAGGCTGTTTCTTCCCTTAGAGCCGCTACTTCACGGGGGGATCGATGGAGGGGCAGCTCAATTGGTGGGAGATCTTCTCGGGTTAGAAAACCAGGCACGGAGACATCAATCTGGGCTAGCCGAGGATCGCCTACTCTTATCGTGTGCCCCACGTCTTAGGATGAATACTTTTGATGTTACTGTTGAGATTTTTATTGTATTTAATTTTATTATAAATGGTTAAATGACTGTATTCTAACATGTATAATGAGGTTATAAAAATCGTCATATGAAAATACCATAGTTTGATAATTATTTGTGAATTACAAGAAAATGTTGCAAAGCTGTCACTGTGACAGATTTTATGTTTATGCATGATAAATTATATATTAAATTTTATACAGTGAATTAGGATGCTAGGAGTAGTTATTATGAAATCTAAGATACATATGGTTGTAATGAAAGTGGTCTCACAGCATTTGGATTAATATCAAAATAATGATTTAATTTCTAAGTTGCATGAAATTCTGTTAGGACAGATTTGAGTATGCTGTATTGTATGATTTTTAGTAAATTATTGTTTTATGTTTTGACTCCGAAATTGATATGGTATTTACTAGACATCCAGAGGAATTCCTCTGTAAAATTTCATGAAGTTTGGATGTGAATTGATAGCCCATTTGTATCTTATAAGTGAGGTATATGCTGCTAGAATAAAACAGTGAAAAGTAAGGGACATGCCTAACTTTGAGGATTTAATTCTAAAGTTTAGGGTGAATGATTTGAGCTATAATTTATTATGCTCATCATTTGGTATGTCTGGATCATAGTTAAATTTTGTATAACTTGGTTCAAGGTTTAGTACTCAAAGGAGGGGTTCTAAACCATCTGACTGTTGTTTTCATGAAGCTGTCTTGTTCAATGCATTTTATGTTGCCATGTGAGTGTCTATGGTTATATGACCATGCTTAAAGGATTTTATGTTTATGCATGAATTATTGCCCTAATCTCAAAGCACCTTTTGAAATGAAGTTGGCTCTTTTAGAGATATGATATTAATGTGAGAATGTTAGTTTCTCTATGATTGGTACATGATGATGTTTGACAAATGTATTTTGTGTTTGTGGGAACCTCGATGAGGTGGGATTAGGATTTCCTTGATTCTAAGAGATAGGCTTTGAGATGGATGTATAAGTTTATGATAAGGAATAATGGATAGTAATAAGTTTTGATATTTGGTCTAGGTATTACCAGTACCCAAATCTAAGCTCCTTCAACTATAGGCCTTCGATTCCTCTTCTTTCAGGCAATGGATAAGTTATATAGGCGTTTGGTAAGTCATGAGGTTATTTTAAAGTATATTATGCATTAAAAGGTTTTGATTAGAGATATGACATATAAGCATGTTTCAAATAAAGATATATTCATGAGCTTTCACAACCTTATGTATATGATTTGAGCATATTGATACTATTGCTAATTTCACGAACATGATGTTTAAAGAAAATAATGAGAATACTACTATTGTGAAATGTAATGCAAACTATGAATTTCAGTATGATGTATAAGTAAGAAATGTTTTCGGGTTATGTCCTCTGATGATCTGAACTCTACCAGTAGGAGTTTAATTACTGGCTTTCCATGGAAAATGTTATATGATTGGCCATTAAAAGTGAGACTGGCTTTGCTGTACCCGCCCTTGTTTGTTACGGCTAACTTGTGGAGGAAGTCAACCGACCCCTATGGTTGAAAATATATATTATGATGTGATTTCAGGAATACCTGGCATTGTGGAGAATGTTGGATGCCTAGCACCGTGGTGTTAGAAGCCTCCCAAATAAGTACAGACTTATTAGTTATGAATTAATCAATATGTTATGAATGGCTATCTTATTTTATTGATCATGAGAGAATGATGTTGTTTAAATGCATTATGAAAAGTTAAAAACTCTCATGAAAAGAAGTTTATGATGAAAAAAAAAAGTTCTTTAAAGATAAGAGTTTTCGAAGTTCTGTTATGCTTTAAAGATAAAGAATCTGATGAAAAGGTTTTAGTGTTCTATGAAGATAAAGTTCTGATGAAAGTACAAGTTTATGTTAAAAAACCATCAGATATCTGTTCTTTATGAAACGTTAAGTTTTATGATTATAAACGTTATAATATTTTATGAGAAGAAGTTTATGAAGGAAAATTTTATTATTCTTAAGGATGTTTCTAGTTTAAGACAAAGTTACCGATTATTCGATTTAAGTTAAAATGATTATTTTGTAATGAGAATACATATATGGTGACTTTGTAAGAAATGAAAGAAATTCAATCAGAAAGGTTTTGATAATATTATTCTGATAAGAAAAAGGAGAACAATTATTTTCCTACGAAGAGCGTATAAGTTATTATTATAAATAATATAAAATACTATGCATGAAACGATGTTCTCCGATCTGAATATTTATTAAATGAAATAATTTGATTTACATGCATCCTTATTAAATTCTCATACATCTTACTTTAACTAAGCTGTGTAGCTCACCCCTTCCACTCTTTCAGTCAACAGGTTTTATTTTGAAGCAGAGGGAGCCTTAGTCGAGTTTTGGAAGGAGCTAGTTTTAGTTTTGTTGTATAGATCCCAAATTAACAATTTTGATATTTAGCTTTGTAGTATTGTGTATTTTAGGATCTAATGAAAGTTGTGTACTTTAAAACATTAAGAGACGTATTATGTGGAATTTAGAATTTGAGTAATTAGTGGATTATGTTATTCTTTGAGTACAGTGTAAATGTTCTAAATATCAAGTGACAAAGTTATCTCCAGGAGTAAAGAAACAAGAATGAAAAGAAAGAGGGAAGCTTTTGTAAAAGTTTTGAAAAAGTTAAGTTGGTTCTTGTTAATATCAGGTTTAAGCTTGATATTAGCATACCGGTTATGGTCACAAATCCGGGTACCGAGTTTGGGGCATGACATATATAATGTAAGAGACCCTCCGGGGAGAAAGGGAGAAGGAATTTGGAAAGAAAACACCATATCATTAAAAACAGCAACTGTAATCGAATCTAAGAGAAATATATTTAAGAACTACTCTCCTCGGACATTGCCAAGGAAGAATTTATATGCACTACATTTGACTATTCATTGTTTTTCATCGTTCTCTTATCTGCTTTAGCACATTAAGGTCGTTGTCATTTCGTTGAAGCCTAGCTTTTTAGCCCACTCTCTACAAATTTATTGTATTGGGCTCTTTGGGCCTTAGTTCATTCATCCTTTGGATAGAAGGACCAAAACTCGCCCTTTTACAGTTTTAATTTAAATTTCTATATATAGAAAGTGTAAATGAGTAAAGCAACCATTCATTTGGTTTGTTCAAGTGGCACTGTTTCGCTAGCCCTTTTTTTGTTGACATGGACTGTTGAACCCTATTAAAATAACAAATTGTCACAATATTTTCACAATTGTTAGAGGTGTTAAGTCCTTATAGGTCAAAATAAAATTATAAAAATATCATATTGGGACTGACCACAACTAAAAATAAAGGTATTGTGTAAAAAGAAATGCTATATCTATAACATTTTTCACAACATTTTCATAACAAATTATAAATGATAAATTGTTATTGGTTCTAATTTAAACTTCTATAAATAAAAAAGGTCAATGCTCAAAGCTACAGTAGCAAAGCTATAATAGTTTTGGTTTATTCAATCCAAATTGTTTCACTGGTTTTCTTTTTTCTTTTTTTGGAAATATTGCCTATTGAACACGCTTTTTATATTATTTATCTGCATATGAGTTGTTACCCTAAAAGAATAAAATATCATCAAAATAAATTGCCACAATATTTTCACAATTGTTGAGGTATTAATTCTTTATAAGCTAAAAAAAAAAAAAA